>NC_047523.1:1237440-1512788 GCF_902827115.2 Pseudochaenichthys georgianus
CTTTTAAATATAGCCTTAATACAACTACAAATATCGCATATATAATATATCTGATGGACTCAACATAATGAAAGTAGGTTATTGTATGTTCCACCTGACGTTAAATGTGTCCCACTACAGCAGGGTGAGGCCCAGGTGTGTTGCTTTCTTTGGGAGAGACTGGGCAACACATACTGTGAATGTGATGTCACCAACCAACCGCCCCAGCCTCCTCCACAGATCAAGCGTTCCCTTGTTGTGGTTTGCAGTGACAGATGTACAACTCACTACATCAGATCTGATTCAGTCAGAGAGAGGCTTCTCTTTTCAAAACTAAACAACAACTATTTGATCAGCTGAAGCAGAAGCTAAATAACTTCTCACTTAGTCTTCTTGATGACCCTTTAACTGACCGACTTCAGTTGTCAGGTGTACCGTTGAGGAGGCAGGGAGCTCTTCAGAAAAAAAAGCGACCTTGAGGTTATGAAAGGCGCTATATACATTTAAGTTATTATTATCATTATTATTCAGATCTGTTGTTTCTTCTACACATTGTGGTGTGTGGAGAGGGGACCTCCAGTTACTGTTTACCGACAGGGGCATGCTGGGTACAGCTTGCTCTCCCAGCTACAATATTAAGGCCAAGTACTAGTAGTATTAGTGCTTTTACACCGCATGGCATTTTCATTTTGTAATCCCGATAAATGCCTGGATGCATGCTCTGTGTCTGACTATATGCAGCATGACCTTCTAGCAATTTCTCTGCCCCACAATGCATTGCACCTGGGTTCTATTGAGCCTGGATGTCAGTCTTGTGAGTTTTTAACCAAGATCAACAATGTCTTTATTTCACTTTAATGAAACTTAGGCATCACAGTCTCAAACATGTCCCGACAGGTGAGCATTATGATGCATTATCGCACCCTTATTACGTGTGCTCTCGATCCCAGTGGATGTCTTGGCAGGTGTTCTGCTCTTGACCCAATACAAGCACATTGCTGAGTTGTTTGTAGTCTCTATTCTATGGAGAGCAACCTGCCTGTTTTGCTCAGGCACACTTTGAAACAGCACTGTATTCATGTTTAAAATGAGAACACCTTAAAAAGATGTGATGCACTTAATGGCTACAATACATTACATCATGTCATGCTAAAAGCAGTATTGCCAACACGCAGTGGCGGCGCAGGGTATGGCTGGGGTAGGCTACACCCATACCAAGAAATGGCTTAGCCCCACCATGAAAAGTGATGTTAAAGTAAGCAAATTAAATTAAATAATAAACAAATGTTGAGGACACGGATTGCGAACATATACGGGTCGTGTCCACAACACACAAACTGATCCTGCTGTAACAACAAGTGCACGTTACTGATGCAATATGGTTGAGACCATTCGGGTGTATGCTAGAAGAGGGGTGCAAGGAATAGTCTAAGAAAGTAGTGGGGGAGTTTTACATGAAAGAGGTGGACATTCTCTGGCATTATGATATCAGCGCGGCCGCGGTCAGATCAAAATGCCTCCGAATGCAATCTGAATAGACCTACAGCCAATCAGAGCAACGGAACGTTGGGTCTGCGTCGTGCCTTACTGATTGAGATCAATCGGAACCACCATTCAGTATCCCCATTGGATCTTCAACCTGTACTATCATGTCAATACTACAAGACAAATGTGCCGTTTTATTTCATACAGTTCCATTTGGATTGAGACAGGGAAATAATCTAAACCTCACGCGTGGCGTTTCACTGTCAAGGGGGCGATATAGCGTGTATGTAATTACATTGCAAATACTGACTTGAGCCCCACCGCCGTATGGGTTAGCCCTACCAGAGATTACCCAACACAAACACTCTGGAGCCGCCGCTGCCAACACGGCACATTTGATTCAGCAGCCTTCCAGACCCTATTAGCCACATTCTGTTTAAAACATAACTAGCGACACATTTGGTGACTTATTCAGACCATCAAGGAAAAGAAACAATATGTTCTACAATGATCTATTGACTCACAGATGTGTATGTAAGTCTATGGGGAAACGTCACAGACATAGTGTGAATTCCACAGTTGTGTGACTGTAACATGTGCTTCAAGGATAGGAACTCATCTTTGGGGCATGGCTGAACCAGCTCTGTGTCTGACAGCAGACCTTAGCCTGCTTAGCCCGACCAGCACACTCACTGCTGGGTTTATAAAACACATAGCTAACTCATGCTAACATATGCAGTGACATGTTGTAGAACAGCCTGCTTAATCCGTTCCATACATGCTTGTGTTTTGTTTTTATTAGGTTTTAGAAGGGTTCAAAACGGTTTTCATCAAGTTCTTAAGATCTCTGTTGCACAGGGAGATGTGTTTGCAACCCTGTTCGGCCATCTTTACATATTGCAACTCAATTGACACTTAGCTAAAGTAAATGTTCTTCGAAAAACAGAATAAAGCCCTTAAGTATTTCTCTCTTTTGAAAGACCATTCATCAGCCCAGCTTGGTCACGGCCCCCGCAGTCGATACGGATGGCCGAACATGTCTGAGGAGTACAGTAAATAGATAAATAAATGGAGCAAGACAGGCCTCCAAGTGTCAGAGATGTGCTCAGAAACACAGCAGTCCGTGAAAGGCTAGACAGATGCAAAGCTGCAAGACATCCCAGGGTACTCCGTGAAAACATCTCAGGGGGTCTAATACATCAATATTTCTCCTTCAGGATAGGATTAAGACCCTTAAAGAAGGGCGATGTCTGGGTTAGTGCACGGATGCGGCAGCTAATGAAACATAAATATCTCTCTGCATGTCTGTGTGTCTCATGAGTTCATCAGGAGGAGGATGGAGACAGACATACATGTTCTGTGCCATAATCTATGTTTCAAATGTAAATAGAGTGTAGTTCCAGTCACGAAAAACCGAACTGCATTTACATTTACATTAAAAAGCATTTACATGGATTTGGTTTGTAAGTAGCTGTTTTGAATAAACAGGATGCTGCAGACACAGCTTGGACCTGCATACGTGTTGGTTATTATACATGTGTCATGTCACCGTGACAATAGGTGGTTACTCTTTCATGAAAATAAAGATGGCACATGTTTAAAAAAGGTGCACTGGAAAACCTGAAACGTTGACCGTCATTAAATGTATGATTTCAACACATTTCATCATTGTATTATATTAGTTGAAAGCACTTATATTTAGTTTAAATAGAAACATATGTTCAACGTTTCAGTTGTGTCAGTGCAGCTCTTCTCTACAGTCTATGAAGACCATATGTGTTTTCATTAAAGATTAACAACCTACTTTCTAATGATGTGGCTTATGGCAGATCTATCATTTCCCATCACTACTACTAATCAGGATTTCCTAATTGTTGAGGATCCAACAATGAACATAAATGAATAAGCAGTATACCCAATGGTCCTCATCCTGTTCTGCACATTAACGATGTGACTCAACATAACAGGGGAGGGAGAGAATAATAGGGGGTGACCTGAGATCCCTGCATGTCTTGTGAACGCCACCGATGTGTCTTTTGTTATTTAACACTGCAAAGCAACCATGGAGAGGATGTATGCTGTCCTCCCTTTGTATTCCAATCAGATTCTCCAGCAATATTGATATGCACCGAGCCAATAGGACCAAGCCGGAGCTCACGCTTCCTCGGTGGAGGGGGGTTGGATGAATATACAGATAGGCTATCTCCTGAATGCAGACTTTGATATCCCTACCAATTAATTTAAGCTCTCCAGAAAGATATGAACCAGCAGAGAGAGTGAGGGGCATCAGAGCCGAGTGCATTGACTCCTCCGCCCCCCCGACACGCCGCTGATATCTTCTCTAAGCACGGCATGCCTCATGTGTCAGCTGATGCCTCACTGTGTACAGTTAAAGAGTCCACCTCCTCCTCGCTTTACAAGGTGTTATCTGTTGAAGAACAACGACATCGTCACAGATGTTTTTATTATTAGGAGGAAATCCATTAGCTGTGACCATCCTCTGAAACAGCCTGTTTAAATGTTTCCCCTACAACACACACACACACACACACACACACACACACACACACACACACACACACACACACACACACACACACACACGCACACGCACGCACACACACACACACACACACACACACACACACACGCACGCACACACACACACACACACGCACACACACACACACACGCACACACGCACACTCACACGCACGCACACACACGCACGCACACACACACAGACACACACACACACACACACACACACACACAAGCAGCAAAATAATTGTAACACTTTCATTGCACGTCCTGTGATGTGAATATCGCGCATATCGCGATTATCGTCACGACACGATATATCGTGCAGCCCTAATACACATTGATTCATTGATCGTCCATGAAGACTAGAGGTCATACAGAGAGCCTATGTGATTATGTGTTCACTACCTAGTACCTACACTTTATCATGACGTGTGCCTATTCTGCAGATCTTTCATACACACTCCTGGAACAAATCCCACATACACACAGGTACACACAGGCCCAATTCCAAACAGCCCCCTCCCCACTCCCACCCCCCCTGTAGTCTCACTCACAGCTGAATGAGGCTCCCTCCTTCCAGGTGGGGGGTGTACATACAGGAACTGCCTTAACTATAGGTAGCAACGGCTTCAAATCAACATCTCTCAGACAAAAATAATAAATGATAACTAAAATAAAACTCTTCTTTCTTTCTTCAATCTTGTGTAAACCTGTTTTGGTTTTAAAATCTGATGTTTATAAGCTGCTTGGTTTTGGCAACAGTCCGTAAATAATACAACATGTTATAATCAAATGTACACGTTTTCCGTTTCTACACGAGACACAGGTACGGTATATGATCTTAGTAAAGACAATCTGAGGTAACATCAAGTTGTATGTCGATATTAAATGTTTCTTGTTGTGAAGTTTATCAGTAAATGTTTGTACACAGCGTTTTGATGAGGGACACACAGCGTTGGGTTGGTCGGGTAGAGCAGTCAGGCCCGATGCAGACTTGTTGTTGGAAGGCTTGATAACACACCCTCCCTCCCTAAATGTGACGGACCCCCCACGCGAACGCGCAAACGGAGTAGAGGTGTGTAGGGTGCCGGGGGCTGTTTGGAATTGGGCCTCAGTTTATTTTTCCTGATAAGCACTTGTTGGGGTGAGCAGCGTTTGCTCAGTGTGACACCCCCCTCCGCTGGCTGCAACTACACATTACACCCGTCTCCTGAGCAGATCTACTTCACAGTGAACAACCTGAGCTGCAGGGCGGCAGTGTGATTCGCATGGCAGGTCTAAGAGTAAGGCAGCTGCATGTATTAGCAGGGAGTGTGTAAATGCATCATATATCACTGTGCATTGTAGAGTTGAACACAGTCTCATATCATCATATAAATACGACATGTGCTTATGATCTGGGAGCTTTAAGGAAATTAAATTCAAAGACAAGCAAAACAACTAATTCAACTAATTTCAATGTTATGATATTTTGTGTAAAAATGCTAATGTTTTTGCAGTCTTGCATCAAAAGTGCCGGTGTAATGTTATATGAGTGTCAACAGTCAGGTGTTCTGATAACGAATTATTTCTACCTAACATATAATTAAATATAATTAAAAGATTAATTAAATTATAAAACAATGACCCGTTCGTGATCGTTAAGATTGGTGGGTACAAACAAAGATATTGGAAAAGCAACACTGCAACAGGAATGAAAACTAAGATTTGTTTCCAAGAAATAACCATACCCCCATAACACAGTGTATAAGAGCATGTCACAGGTTGACCGATATTGAGCACTTCCAAAATCGATACCCGTGAGCCTTATATAAATAAAATGCATAACCTATTTTAACCGGCTTGATATTGGCAGTGTTAACCAATTCATTTAAGTGAATTTGACAACTCACATCGAGACAATATTTCTTTCTGTGTTAAAAAAAACATGGCCGTGCTTTTAATATGTATGTATGAGTTTCTGATTGAACCTACAAACCACTTTGCAGCCTCTGTGAAAATATTGAATTGCAGTGAGGCTGGCTTCCCTTGTCACTGGTAATGATTTAGAGCATGCTAACACATTGAGTGCAATACAGACATAACCATGTGTGAAATCCACCTGTCCTGCAGCAGACCTCCCCTCACACCAGGGCTGGATCAATTAGGCAGCCTTGAGTGTGTACGCCCCGAGGCACAGCTTTTATGTGACAGCCCACAAATGACATCATAGATCCTTCAGATATAAAATGGCCCCTCCATCATTAAGCCATGTGGGATTTATAAATGTCCAAGACACTGCTAGTCTAATGGCCTTCTCTTAGTGCACTCGCAGAGGGAGAAGTACTCAGATCTTGTACCTAAGTAAAAGCAGAAGTACCAGAGTGTAGTAAAAGTCCTGCATTCAAAATGTCACTCAAGTAAAAGTACAAAAGTGTTATCATCAAAATATGGTGAAAGTAGCGACAGTAAAAGTAGTCGTTGTGCAGATTGGTCCATTTCAGAATAATATATATGATGTGTTTTATAATGATTGATCATGAAAGTGTTCTCAAAGCTGGTGAAGGTGCAGCTAGTCTGAAGGACTTTGTAGACTGCAGGGTAGCTGGTGGATTTACTCCAGGTGGAACTAAAGTCTGATTCAACACTTGGTTAGATTTCACATCATTCATCCACCTCTGTAAAGTAACTAAAGGTATTAAATACATGTAGTGGAAAAGTACACTTTTTACTTCTGAATAGTTAGGTAAAATGACATTTGAAATACTCAAGTAAAGTACAACTATTTCAAAATGGTACTTAAATACCACTGTGCACTTGTTTAACACGATTGCACACTCCTCTATCAGATGTATTAAAGGTCCCATGTCATGGCTATTTCTACTGATCATAATTCCATTGTTGAGGTATACTAAAATAAATGTATATTATGCAATCTTCCAAACTCACATTTGTTTCTCATACAGCATCGCTGTATAGTAGGGGAGAAGGGGGTATGTTGAGCCAGTGGGTAAGTTGAACCACCCCCTGTAACCAGGCAACGCCTTATAGTTGTAATCACGTGACCAGAAATTATGCAAGCTCCTCCCATTTCTCATTGCCTGTGAAAGAGAGATAATCATTGTGGTCTGGTAAGTTAACATTTTTCAAAAAAAAGTGTTTTGCTTGTCAAAGTACATTTTCTAGATGTCAGCTATATCGGCTGTCATGTCAAAGAAAATGTATCCAGGTTTAAACACATATATTGTATATGTTGATGTGTTAGCAGCGTATTAAACCATGTGAATCATTAAGCTAAAGATGACTCTGAATTGTAATGCTAGGCTATTTTTTCTAAAATGGTGGCTATAGAGTGGCGAAGTCCCTCCCCTTCGGGTGGACCTCCATGGGACCTTATTTCTCAAAAGTTATGCATTGAGAGAGAAAGATTATCTTTCGATCCAGTTTGAATTGTGCCACTAATTACACATGTGATGTTTGTCAATTTAAAAGATAATTTTGCAAGTAAAAAAAAAAATAATGTGTCCTAAAACTGTGAAGTAACACATTTGTTTGTGTGAAACGCTGAATGAACTACATCTCCGGTCTAGCAGAACAACACACGACACCAAGATGGCCGTCACTACTGTCTTGTCAACAAAAGGATTGACTACCCTCACTATCACCACGTCCAGAAGAATGTCATGCAAAGCTGCCTGCCTGCCTTCCTTTGATTCTCTCTGAACTGCCTGGTCTTTTCAATGTTGAATGTCAACCATTTGTGCAGATAGCATGAAGTAGAAAAGATCGCAGATGCTAATGTAGCGTTAGCATTTCTCCCCGGGCTTAAATTGTGTATTATAGAATGATCACACCGGTGTGACAGTACTCTTCAAAGGGTTCACGAAATATGACTACTACTCTCACTGTTTAACATTTTGGGTTACTTCATGTTACTTCATGTTAAGGCTAATACAAATGACAAGGCTGTAATGCTAACTAACGTGCTAGCTACTAGCAAGGTAGCTAACTTGATCCAGCCACTCCTGGTCCTTTCATCAGACGGGAAGCGAAAGAACGAGCAAGACCCATTGCTGGTATGATAACAACCTGGTACTAAGCACACAGGCATCTTGTTAAAGTTATCTTAGCCAGCGCCATAGAGATAGATTATATCTATATGGCGCTGATCTTAACTGTCTCTTAGTGGAGGAAAACAGTTATGACATCACTTACGCGACTCTGGGATTTGTAGTCTTTCTAGTTGCGTATTTTTCATAGTCTTATATTTCAACAGTTTTACGACAAACTGTGACTTTTTTGACATGGAAATTATTATTTAAGATTGACCTACATGTGTAATTCATTGCACAATTCAAACGGGATCAAAAGATAATCTTTCTTTCTCCATTGACTTCAATACAAACTTTTTCCGAAATAAGGTCCCATGAGTCCCACCGGAAGGGGAGGGACTTTGCATCTCTATGGGGTAAAGTGAACCATGGGCCTTGGGGTAAGTTGAGCCAGTTTTTCAATGGAGAAATGAATGAAAGTAGGCCAAGTTTATAATAAGAGCTCACTGTAGGCTACATTTAAAGTTGAATTTACCCTTTTTGATTGGTAAGATGTATGAAATTGTATCACCATTTGTATGATTACTTTGCCTTTTAACATGTTAAAATAAATCAATCAATTCAATCGAAATTTATATAAAAAATATTTGAAAAACTAAACTTGTATTTGGTTTGTTATTTATTGTTTATAGTTACCTTTAAGATTTGTTGTAGGTATCCCCAGGTTTGAACAGTGGTTCAATTTACCCCCTGACCTGGATCAACTTACCCCTAACCCGGGGCAAGTTGAGTCACAAGACCACTTTTTTTTAAGAAGTAATATTTTCACTGCCTTTGATCAAATATTAATTCCTAGCATTGCCATTGATAGGACATAGGAGACATCCTGAATTTTAGGTGTGTGCTTTCATTTTACTATGTGTCATTTCTCCTTCCTTAGAGGACAGTATAACTAAGAAACGGCCCAACTTACCCCACCCTCCCCTATGTGTATTCACTCTGGTCGTTTCTCGATCGCGAGTAAAACTGCTGCAGAGCAACTATTTCAAGTATACTACGTCATCGAGTGGCGCAGAATGCTGGGCATTTAACACAAGCCCCCAGGAAGTGCGCCGGAGTCTGATGAGAATATTCGTGCTGGTCAAAAGGCGGTACTACACTTCCTTTAGGTTGCTGGGCCCGGAAACACTTTTTCCCATTGACTTACATTGGGAAAGAGTGGTCTGTAACTCGTTGGATAATTTTTTTTAAACTAAATAAACTACCCAGTATGAACGTTTGTATAGCCCTTATTAAAAACATTCGTTCCTCAAGTTGTAAAAAGTTATTTATTTCCCTCGGCATTATGAACGCGCATCTCACCCACGGGAACGCGCTGCCCGGCACGTTCATGTTACGTGTTCAGTACTACATGAGTTTATCTTTACCCATGGATGCACAATAACAACGGACCATATGGCCTTACTGCCCACGGAGCTGTAATAATGGATATATTGCACATGTTTGCTGTAATTCATCATTTGTAAAATATTTTACTACATGGGCTGTATGATGTAAATCTTGTACCGTAAATGTTGTATTAAATAAAGTTAATATTACCGACGTAGATTAACGTTCCTGTAGCTTCTTATTGCACTTGCAATTGTTTTAGTTACTTGTGGGCTACTTAACATGAATAATCACAGTTACTATCCTTTTACTCATCACATTTCAAAAAGAAATAGGCTATTGTTATTTTAACTCCACCACAGTAATCCATCATCAACTTTACTTTTTAGATAAAGTTTTAACTCACAATTGATCATAACAGGCTTCAACATATACATTTTTATATATTACCAAGTGGTTTTATGTACAACCCACACAAGTATCATGCTGAATGAAGCTCTGTTGCTTGGATATCACTAGATCCTGATGTCAGCGTAATATAAAAGTACATAACGATTGATGTGTAACTTAGCATAATTTACTAGCTAGCTGCTAACTGCCGCCTCGTTAATATAAATCCAGTGCCATGCTGTCATGAACGCGCGGTGCTGTTACGTGTACGCAAATTCACGTGCTTAATGTGAACGAGCCTTTTGGGCGGCGTGGTTAAAGTTGCGCATGCTCTATGAGCGCACATATGGGTACTTCTCAGGCATGCTGGGTAATCTGTGACGTTTCGCTCTCTCATTTTGTCATCATGCGCCATTGAGCAACTCTCATGCGGCTTTCACACCAGCGCTTTTCAGTTTCTAGCTCCGAGCGGGAGCTTTTCTGGTTCAGCTCCGGTTTCCCTTTTCAGCTCCCGCTCTGTGCACACCGCCCACTGGCGCCCCAGAGCTGCCCTTGCAGCGTCATGACGTCACCGTTTACATCGCTGATTTGCTCCCCAACGGAAGCCATTACGGCAGCTCACAACAACAACAACAACAACTGCGTCGGGTCGATGATCGTGTTGCTTTTAATCACACGAAGCCAGAATAAATTGAATAACGACTTCTCCAACCTTATGCTTTTCTCCAGAGCGCCGTGGTTCATTGTTTATTAATGTGTTTCTGCAGCATTTACCGACCGCTGCAGTGCTGCTCTTCCACGGGAGTTTATTCTCCCGTTAGCTCCCGGTTAGCTCACACTGCAGCGGCCGCTCTAAAGTATTCACTGTCCGACTCACACAAGCAGCTGATGCATATCCCCAGTTCCCCTTAGCCTAAGTGAATGTGTGTCAGTCTGAATTGACACTGTTTGGTATCACAACGCTGTTATGAAAGTTTCTCTGGTATCAAACGGGTGATGTTGGCATAGCAACCGAAGCTAAACTGACTACTTGCATCCGATAGCTGCAATAATACAAAACAACACGTCTGCCTCTCTCCACAATGATCGATAACAGCGAACGGATGGTCAAAGTAAGGCACAAATAAACAGAACCACACGAAGCCTGGTTAGTGTTGCCTGACTTTATAAAGTGTGTTTATAGGCACTACTGCTTGTAGGCAGGCATAGCAGTCGACGAATGGGAGGTGGCTTTAGTTTCCTGCACGCCTCGACGTAAGAGAGACGTAAGCGACGTCACCTCTTAGCTCCAAAGCTCTTGCCTCTGGACCGACAATTTTTTGGAGCTGGAAATGAAGCGGATTCCGGAGCTAAGAGCCGGCGCAGCTCCGGTGTGAACAGGAAAACCCGGCACTTTTCAGGCTCTAGCTCCGAGCCGGAGCTGAAAAGGCGCTGGTGGGGCATCATAGGAATGAATGAGGCCCCGCTTCCGACGCTGTATCCAGTTCTTATTATACATCCATGATTTAACATGGATTTAAACAGTCATTCGGCGCCACTCGATGACGTAGTATACTTGAAATATTGTGTACTCGTGATTGAGAAACACAGCGAGACACAGCGAAACACACACACACCCGCAGCCTGGCTGGGAGTTTGTGTGTGTGCTCAGGCTGTCACGATCTGTCTTTATGGTGTCTTGTCTTGTCTATATCTGTTTTTGGTTTTCTGTCTGCGTTGTGTTTTGTCTTGTTTAGATCTGTCTGTGGTTCCCTGTCGTTAGTTTCCCTGGTGTGTCTGATTACCCGATTGTGTTCACCTGTGGCCCCTGTGTTTTCTCCTCCCTCCTCACCTGTGTCTTGTTTGTGTGATTAGTCTTGTGTGTATTTAAGTTCTGGTTTTTCTGTCTGTCTTTGTCGGTTCGTCTTGTGTATTGGCTTGTCCACGGTGAGTGTTCTGTTCTGTCATTGTCCTAATAGCCTTGAAATAAAGGAATTTCACATAAATCTGCATTTGGGTCCTACCTGCTTCACACATCGTAACACAGGCTGAGTTCCGCGGTGTCTCGCTGTCTCGCCGACCCCACACCAGTAAGCCAGCTCACAGTGTCCCGCTCCTCGCAGCTGCGAGCCTCGCAACGTCCCGCCGAGTGTGTGTGTGTGTGCGTGTGTGTGTGTGTGTGTGTGTGTGAGGAAGTCCGCGGATTGGTCCAAACGTAACGGCTCCGCGGACGTAACGTAACAGCTCCGCGGATTGGTCCATTTGATTTGGACCAATCTGCGGAGCCGTTACGTTACGACTATACCCGAAATACGTCACTTTACCCAAGAAGTAAACAATGGAAAATCAGAAATCTCCAACGAGGCGTTCTGGGGCAGCATAGACAGGTATTTTCTGTGTTAGAGTTTGTTAGAAATTAAAATCAATGTTTTATGGCATAATGTACCTTAAACATACCGTCAGTTTAAATGCTATTTTATTCTGGGAAAAAACGGAAGTTCTCAATACCAAGCTTTTATTCTGAAAATCCTTCATGACGACATCCAGGACTACCGTCCATTAGTAGCATTAAAGTGGCTATTGACGCCGTTAACATGTATTACATATAAAGTTATGAAAGAGATAAGGAGGAGAAAAGGCATGTGGAAGTAAGCAATGAATGTAAAATGTCGAAATCCTCTGTTTAACGCGATATCGGACACAGACGAACGAGGGGGGAAGTCCCCGATGGCACTACAGCTCCCAGAGAGGAGGAGCGAACAGCCAGCAAGCGGGAAGGACAAATGCTTGTAAGCTCTCTTCTGCACGGCCAGCACAGGGAGAGGAAGCTGCAGCATTTCTCTCCTGACTGAACAATATCCTGTTTGTAACATTACCGCGCTTTTTATTAATTAAAGTACCAATTTTGAACCTTCTCAGAGACTCCATTTAGTCTCCTTTTTAAGCTTCTCTCCTGGACGCGAGAATAACGAACACGGCATAAGAAGTTGTACTCGCTACAGGGTGTACTTTGAGGGTTTGTGACTCTGCAGACTGTTTGCATGCAGAAAAACCTTCATAACACACAAGGGGATGGGTAATAACCGGAAAAGCATGACATGGGACCTTTAAGGAAGTTCCCACCATCACATGCACAATATTTATACTGGATGTCTCAAACTTTAGCATCTCAAATAATGTACTGTAGACGCATTAGGGAAATGGCGTAGTTTTGTGAAGGAGTTTTGTGAAAGTCAGCTAATTGCCAAAGGGAAGCAAACTGCTTTAACTCCTGCCTCAGGGGTCCGTTCAGCAGGAAGCATACTAATGTGGAGATGAGTGTGAAGTTTCTCCTGCTTCTCAGAGGCTCCCAGGGACTATAACGGCACGTCTACACTACAGGCATCGAAAAATGCTTTCAACGCTTCGCCCATTCATTTGAATGGGGTGACGTAGAAGATTTTTAAACTTCGCCGAACTGCATTGTGGGGAGCATGGCATGGCTTTGCAAGCATCACGAGCATCTATCGGCATCAAAAGTTGAACAATGTTCAACTTTTGAGGCTCGATGCTTGGCATCAGCCAATCAAATCCCGCGTATGCAAATCTGACAGTACAAGCGCTAGCCAATCAAACCGCGTGTATGCTGGGAGAGACAACGCAGGTCATCTCCTCATATTAAAAAAAATGGAGGTAAAATTCATTATAGCGGTAGTGAATCACCCGGTGCTGTATGATCAGTCTCTGTTCATCTACCGGGATACAAACCGGAGAAACCAGGCATGGAGGGAGGGGGCAGAGACAGTGGATGAAACTGGTAGGTTTTCGCCTGTTTGGGGATTTTATATCCAGTTTACTTCGTTTTAACATTGCTATTGCTTTGAATGCAGGCGGGAGATTCCTGATTGGTTGTTGGTCGCCTTGGGCGCGAGAAATCGCCAAGCCTCAGACACGCCCAGCTTCAAGATTTGTTGATGCCTGTAGTGTAGACGGGTCGTAAGAAATATAAAAAAATAAATCACCCAAAGGGTTTTGATAGCGCACCTGTGTTTATGACTCATGGAAGCTGTATTGGTTGGATGAGAAACAAACAGACAGCTAAGGACATATGTTTCCTTCTTCTTGCTTCAAACCATAAGTAGGCAAGGTGATTTTAACTGACTGTGTAAACAATTTTGAAATAAAGAAAACAACTTTAGACATACAAAAGTGTTTTTTACAGGTGTGCCGAGGACAGGCTGATTTCCAAAAATCAAGAATGATGCTATGGTTTCAAATATTAATATACAAACCCTGATCTTACACCACCTGGTCAAAATGACTTCTGCATTAGGGTTACGCTAACGTTGACATCACACTTGGTAAAAGTTACGGTCATTGTTAGTTGGAAAAAGGAAAAAGCGAACCGTGTCAAAATTCTCGTTTTGTTGAGGGACCTTCGTCCTCGGCAGACATCTTGGCTTCATCAACACCAGTTCTGAAAGAGTCATTTTTCCTGTGGCTGCTGCAGGGCTTGGCTGAATGTTAGCATGTTTTTTATTCAGCATTTGATGACATACAGTATGTTCTCTTTAGTGATGGGAGGATGAACTCAATTTAGAATATCTGCTCCTCTCAAAAGGGATTTCAATGATGGAGATTCTGTAATCTTCTTATACAATGTGAAAGGCGTAGCGTTAAGTAACGGGACACGAGGAGGCATACACTATAAGTTTATGATATAACATTTCAGAGAATGGATATAAAGCTATTTTTTTGTTAAAAGTCTACGTTCTTTGATTGAGCTCTCAAACTATTTGAGAAGCGAAAATGGTTTTGTGTAGCCTATACCTCCATAATACCAATCAGTGCTCAATACCAATCAGCTGATTGTTCAGCATGAATGAAACACATGATCACCAAATGATCAAAAATATGACTCAAATATTTTAAATAACTCTAATATTCCTAAAGTATAACTACTGCTAAGTTTTTTATATATTCCTTTGTACACCTGCCCATCCCTTCTTCTCAGTCCAATTCCACCTATCTGTCCATCCATCCACCTCCATACTCATTAAACCATCCAACCCTTCAACCATCCATCCATCTGTTCATCCAACCAACCATCCATCCAACATCCATCCATCATCCATCCATCCAACCAACCATCCATCTGTTCATCCATCCATCCAACATCCATCCATCATCCATCCATCCATCATCCATCCACCCAACCATCCATCTGTTCATCCAACCAACCATCCATCTGTTCATCCAACCAACCATCCATCCATCCAACATCCATCCATCCATCATCCATCCATCCATCCACTCAACCATCCATCTGTTCATCCATACATCCATCCATCCACCCACCCAACCATCCATCTGTTCATCCAACCAACCATCCATCCATCATACATCCATCCATCCATCATCCATCCATCCACCCAACCATCCATCTGTTCATCCAACCAACCATCCATCTGTTCATCCAACCAACATCCATCCACCCATCAAACATCCATCATCCATCCATCCATCCATCATCCATCCATCCATCCATCCACCCAACCATCCATCTGTTCATCCAACCAACCATCCATCCATCCAACATCCATCCATCCAACATCCATCATCCATCCATCCATCATCCATCCACTCAACCATCCATCTGTTCATCCAACTAACCATCCATCCATCACCCATCCATCCATCTTCCATCCATCCACCCAACCATCCATCTGGTCTTCCATCCATCCATTAATCTCTTCTTCCATCCATCCATCAATTGTTACATCCATCAAACCTAGAGAGAGAGAGAGAGAGAGAGAGAGAGAGAGAGATGAGAGGGATGGTGGAACAGAGGCTTGCACACACACATTTACACAGAAAGTAAAACACAGCCCCTTGTGGATTTTTCCTTAAGCATGTTCTGTTCTTCAAAGCCAATTGAAGCTCATGCATGTCTGCATCCTATGGAGGCTCTTTGCAGGATTAGCATAATGAGGCAGCACTGAAGCACTAACAGCTGCTGCTGATCCAGCCCTTTCTCCACCTGCACCTCGGATCTTTTCCTTCAATAACAGGCTGGATGACCTCCACCATCACACTCTGCAGGACATCCAGTGGCAGCAGAAGATAACATGCAAAATATGTGGGAGTTTCACTGTGACACCGGCGTGCTCAGCAAGCCTGTAAAACCAAGTGTAATCATATATAGATACAGAGAAGCTGCGCGGATTAGGGGAGTCTAAATGGAGGTGCATTGAAGGACAAAATGGTAGATAGTAAATGGAGGGGTGGTATGATGTGCAGAAACGCTAACGGAGGCTTAACGTAATCAATATTGTTTTGAAGAGGGTGTGTCTGTGTGTTTGGAAGATAAGGAAAGCCAAGGTGCAGCACTTAGTCACAACCAAGGACAGTGAATATCTGAAGGTGAACAACATGTGCATGGAAGAACTCAGATTGGCATGGATATACTTAAAATCCATCTGAAGGCTAGATTCATCTCCTCTCCTTCTATGTAGGAATACATGAATACAAAGTAGAATTTGTGTTTGGGTTATGGCTGGGATTTTTTTATCCAAAAGTCATAAAGAAAGGGCACATACCTTTACCGAGATGAAACGACTCATATTTGTATAGATACATGTCTAGGGATGCATCAACCCTGTATGTAATATGTAAATTCTGGAGGGCTAAAGATGTATGTTGGCCATTTAAATTCACATTGCAACTGTGTGCACTTTATTTACATCATTTCAGGCCCCTTAACATTTCTGATGAAATGGTTTTTAGCTATTTTAAAGCTGTGTCCTGTTTCTGTTGACAGGTGTTGCTTTTTAGTTAAATAATCATTTGAGCATTAGAAGCCTTTTGTATGTAATCTGCTAACAGCAGCACCATAAATATATGGGCTCAGAATAGTCGCATAATACACACATGCACACAGAAGGATCCACACTTGTGTTTTTCAAAGCACACACAAATGTGTTCCGTTTCATATCCTACATGTAAATAAAATCCAAATACAGAAAAAAGTTTTACATGTGTATTTTTGATCCTCACATATTTGTTTTCCGTTTAAAACCTCTGCACCTGCAAACACAACCCGCTCTCTGTGAACGGATCGCTGTGCATTCGTGTGTGGGTTTTTTGAGACTCCCCTGACGGTCAGCCGATTCGTACTTGTAATTTGTTCCATCTATAGCCAATCAGATGTCTCCTTCATTCTAAGCCAATCACAGGAGCGCGCCCCCACGAGGGTAGATTTCTTGCGTTCATGACGTAGCGCTTCATGTACGCATTTTGTGCAGTCCGGAGCTGACAGGTCCATGGAGCCTGCCTGCAGGCGCTAATCTCAGGACACCCTCCACTCTCAGTACAGCGCCACGTTCCGAACAGGAAATGCACGCAAATGCAAGCCTTTATATTATTAAGGTACAGCGCCACTTTCCAAAATGAATGCTTGTGTACACAAAAACGGCAGGCAAAACCGTTTTAAATGTGTGTTTCCTGTATGGCGAATACAGCTGCTTTATTTATGTCTGTATGAAGTTGTTGTGAGTGTGGAGGGAGCAGCTACAGGTTAGCTTAGCCTGATCGATCAGTGCACTATGAAGCCAGTGCTAGACAGTGAACTGTCAACGGGGGGAGCCCCGCCGGTCATTATCGGCCGATATTCACTCTTGATAGTTTGATCGGTGCTCTCTATAAAGGCCGATCAGGAGAGCTGGATCTGATCCATATGGACATAAACGCGAGTGGAGTATAACCGGGCGCGAGAGAGAGATCAGATCAGCTGCTGAGTCTGATGGAGACCATAGAGATGGAGACACGCTGCTCTGCATGATCACCTGAAGCTCCGCCCTCTGTTTAGCGAGCTGAATACGCAAAATGCGTATATGAAGTGTCATGAACGCAAGTACTCTTACCCTCGTGGGGGCGCGCTCATGTGATTGGCTTAGAATGGAGGAGACATCTGATTGGCTATAGATGAGAGAAATTACAGGTACGAATCGGCTGAGCGTCAGGGGAGTCTCAAAAAACCCACACACGAATGCACAGCGATCCGTGCACAGAGAGCGGGTTGTGTTTGCAGATGCAGAGGTTTTAAACGGGAAACTAATAAGTGAGGATCAAAAATACATACGTAAAACTTTTTTCTGTATTTTGGATTGTATCTACATGAAACGGAACACATTGGTGTGTGCATTGAAAAACACAAGTGTGGATCCGGAAATACAAGTGTGAATCCTTCTGTGTGCATGTGTGTATTATGAGACTGTTCTGAGCCCATATAATATGACACGACGAAGACAAGACTTCGCTTTTTTTCCTTTTCACATGTTTTCATGCTTGTTTGTTTCTTTAGCACATTTCACAGGCATCTTCTCCAACAGCCCCTCCCATTTCCGAGTTGCCATGGAAGCCATCCACAGTTGTTTCCCTTCGGCTCAACACAACAGCCGCGTTCTGGAAAACCTTTCATTGGCTGACAATTGCTATTAAGTGGTGAGGAGACACCTCCGTTCCAATGGCTGAGTTATTCAAATCACTTATTTTCTGAACAACTGGAAAGGCAACAAAGCAGCCGTATATTATTATGTCTAATCATAATTGACAGGTATCGAAAAATGGATTTTACGCATGTGGGTTTATGTGCATTATGCACAAATATCTGTGTCTCTGCTGGTTTGTTGCAGCAAGATAGTGCGCAGCCAGCTGAAAAGGCAGTGTAACAGAATAATGTGCAGCCAGAGCACTGAGACCTCTGTGAAGCACAATACACCAATTAAATTGCAATAACCCCCCTAAAAAAAGAGAACGTCCTGTTTCTAACAATACAAACATATTAAAAGTCAAAACCTCTTAAAGTAGAACTGAAATTATAATACTCGTGCTATGCATTTTCATACATACCAAGCAGATATTCTGCGGCACAAATATTTTAAATAAATGCATTACACTCCCCCAACCGCCAACAGTATTACATTAAGATGCATGAAATAAATCAGAAGCATTACAACATACTTCGCTTAACACACACAAACAAGCTGCATGGTCCTGCAAGTTCTTACTTTGGTTTTTGAGCTGCGTATAAGTGAGTAGATGTATCATAATGTTTAAGCCTATTAGTCAACCTCATAATAACTAATCAAGAGAATCCATGAGGCATTATAAAACACTTATAATTCATTGAAAGTCAAATATATAATACTTAATGCACACAATATGTGTTTTTATTAGGGCTGTCAGTCGATTAAAATATTTAATCGCGACTAATCGCGACTAATCGCACATTTTGTATCTGTTGTAAATGTACCTTTGAGGAATATTTTCAAGTTTGTAATACTCTAATCAACATATGAGTGGACAAATATGCTTTATGCAAATGTTTTTTTATTATCATTGGAACAATGGAAAATATTCTCCTGAATAATCAAATCAAGTTTTATTTATATAGCACATTTATAAACGATTTTTGGTGGAGCCAAAGTGCTGTACATATAATACAAATAGCCTACAGTAGAGACACTTTACAGCAAATACAACAGCACAGTTTGTTCAGAATATCAGTGTGAGGAAAACGACACCCTCTATCCTTAGTGAGTGTTACCATTTTTGCTTTTCTTTTTTTGTTACGGATAGGTGGCTTTATGGTGTGGTTCCACCTGGGTCGACACAAATCAATCAAGTTATTCTGAGCTCAGGGGCCTCATTTATAACGCCGTGCGTAGGATTCACGTGGGAAGGTTGCTTACGTAGTAGAAATAGGTACAGACATTTTCCGACATTTTCCGATTCACCAAACATTGCGCACCGGCGAGGAAAGTGCGTACAGCACTTCCTACGCCGGTTTCCCTTTATAAATCACAATCGACTCGAAATGCGCTGCAGCTTTTGCGGGCTTCACGTAACGCCCAGATTTGCCTATAAATAGTCAAAGAAACGCCCATTCATTCTTTCATTCTGACTGACTGCATGAAGGAGAGCAGGAAATGACGACAGAACAGCTAAAAAATACATCTCACACCGTGTCAGATTTTGGTTATTTTGGGGAGGTCGAGATAAATCATATTGTTTGGTGGATGCAGTTTGAACCAGAGTAGCAGCATGGAGGTCGGATCGTCACCAACATAAATAAATAAGTGGTCCGGAAAAAATAAATACACGTATCCTTCCTCAGGCAGTGTGTTTGCACCAGGGACAGGAGACCCCCCCCCCCCCCTTGATGAGAGACTGTAAGAAATAATCGGGGAGTCACTCCGGAGTGGAGTCATGACGACTGGATCTGAATTATTTGTTTGTATTTGGTAGTTTGTGTTCCAGCTGTCGATCAGCAACTCTATATCCATAATCCACCAGTTAAAGGAAATACAACTAATGTGTTGTTATATTCGCTGTACAATTTACCACATATGGTGTTCTTAGTTTCCATAACTCCTGTGTTTTACGAGCGACTTATCAAGTCTTATCAACGGCATAAAACACGACTAAACATGGTAGTATATAAAACCATGCTCGTATCTACAACCTATAGAAATGCAACACGGCGTCAGTTTAGACGTAATTCTGTCCTCCTGCTGACCGCATCATTTATGAGAAAACATTTCATAACATTAACACAACATATTCGAGGTGGTTTTAAATAACATATCCGTATTTATTTATTTCTCCAAGTTATGTTTGTGTGTGCACTGAGGAGTCGCAAACAGGCGTTTGTTTAATCATTTTAAGATTGGCTTTAATCAATGTTTGAAAATGAATTCTTCATATATGATAAATGAGAGGTAACGTTTTATTTATGGTATTATTCCCACACATTTCTCTCCATTCTTCCTTCTGCCAACGGTGTCGCAGTTTCTCGTCCCTCCCGTGTTTGTGCTTAGTGCGTACGCATGGGTAACAGTTTACGTGGAGGACCGCACATTTTCCCGTCAAGTTAGTATTTTATAAATCGCAAACATTGCCTAGAAACTTGCGTACGCCATTTTTTGAGCGTATTTCCCTCTATACATGAGGCCCCAGGATATATGTTGGTCCAACTCATTGAAGAGGCCCTATATTCTTTTTGGGTGCTCCCTCTCCTTATATAGATTTGTGTGCATGTAACTAGTCTCCAGAGGGAGTTTCTCTCCTACACACCATGCCTGAAACACCTCCATTAGACTCCTTTGTTTTCTTCCATAACATAGTGATGTCACTATGTAACACTCACACTTATTTTTTGAACATTAAAGCATGGAGACATGTCATAGTAGAGACAGTACATTTAAATATGAACCTGAAAATGAGATGAATATGTATTGCTAGATGTTCTGCATGTCTCTATTTGGGGAGGGGGCGGTGCTGCAGCTGGGACACAGGGGGGAATGTGAGGGTCTTGGTTAGGTAGGAGGCTCCAGTTCAAGTTGCTCTGTAAGCTAATGGGAATGTGATGTCACCTTCCAGAAGAGTCCTTACAGAAATAGAAACATTTGAAAATTTAATGATCTGTATGTGTTTCCTTGATGAAGTTTTAATGGTGGTGTAAGGCGCGTATGTCAGCTCCTTACAGAGTCCTTATGCCAACATATCATATTGCCGCTGTCACCACTCCCCCTGACCCAGATTCACACACACTAACAAGTGATGTCTCTGGCAGTATAGGACGGTACACTTCTAATACAGTTAGTCCGTTCAAAGCCAGGGAAGCGCCTTTACATTAGGATTGAGACATATGCCTTTAAAGCTTGGTTATGCAGAATCTCATCCCATCCCTGGGAGAAATCTGGAATCAGCCCTCTCTGTGCCGAACCCCCCCCCCCCCCACAGACTAACTCTCTAAATGCACGGCTTGCAGACACAGCTTTGTTCTATTTTTGAAAAAGTTTCCTTTTAATGTTTCTCTACCCTCTTCCCATCTAACCACACTTCACTCTTTAAAAGCTACTTTTTTTTGCTTTGAAATAAAACTGATCTTTGTCCTAAAGCTGGGAAAGCTCAAAAATAGTAACTATTTATGGAATGCGTGTGAAAAAACAAAGAAGATAAAACTCTAAATCAAATTCACCCTTAGCATTCCCCACAACCTTTCAACTTTACAAATAAAAGCCTTTCAGTGTACACTATATTATCTGTTTGTAATACTGTGTTGGCACACAGCCGGCATGTATCTCATTAAGGGTTAGTCCCACTCACATGAGCTTTGAGAGGAATTATACAGAGTCTCCTTAGATATGCAAATGTTTGTCGTATTGAGGCCACTTGCATAAAGACTTGACCCTTTCAAAGTATTAGTTTTTTATCATAATTGCATTTTGAATCTTAATTTAAAAGCGACAAATCATTTACTTGTTTTGGGTTTGGTGTGACCCAGTTGTGGTAGTTGGCTCTCAAAGATGTTGTTTGTTCGCACAATGCACCACCACTGGAAAACGCATTCATTAGCCGCAGCTTCTCTCGGTTGGCAAAGGGAATTGGTTAAGGGTTAATTACTTCTTCATAAATAAGACAAAAAAGAGAATTCATCCATTTTACTTCTACAAATGTAAGGGTTTTAATATTCTAGGAACAAATTATTCTTGCTACTGTATACAGAATTTAAAGAAAAGGTTGCTGGTACTGCAAATTAAAGCGAAAAAGGACAGAGCATTTACCAGAAATGGAAGGCCCTGCAATCAAAAAAGAAGAAAGGAGCTAATCATATTCTGAGGTTTGAAGTGAGGCCCTTGAGATTGCCCTCATTTCCAACAAATCAAAATATAAATGATTAAAAAGTGATTGCTTGGAAATGAAAACGGCAAGTCTAAATAAATGTATGATTAAAAAAGAACAAAGCCATTTTTTAAACACGCTCAAGGCGAGAGCATATTTGCTCTGTTTAGTTTTACATGAAACATACAAGGAGGAGACAGCAGTGTTAAGGAACAGAAGCTACCAATATACTATTGAGTATGGTCAAATCTCTCCATAGCAAAATGTAGGCTGTGCACATTGAAATGTGCAGAAAAGCACCTATGCTTCGTAAGACTTAACCTCTGCATGTTTGCACTTAACATCTGCTTTTGGGGTTGCCTCCCTAATCAATATCATTTTATCATGGATAGTAAGTTCCTCAATTAACAATTTTGGGAGTCTCCGTGGTTTGCATCTTAACCAACGTGTTGCAAAAAGACATGCAAATCAATAATTAGCACCCCCCCCCCCCCCTTACACTGCACTCGTTAAAGCCTGTCTGCCCTCTACCTACCCACTGATCACAAGAATAAAGTACTCTTCCCTCACAACTGTAACTGTAATGCCAAACCTCAAGACTGCCGCAGTCACACCAACCCTTAAAAAACCTGGTGCTGACCAAGGTGAGCTGAACAATTACTGGCCCATCTCCAAGCTCTCCGTCATCTCAAAAACACTTGAAAGAGTGGTTGCTGCCCAACTTCAGTAACACCTTGACACAAACAACCTTCATGAACCCTTCCAATCTGGTTTCCGGCAAAAATACGGCACCGAAACAGCCCTGGGAAAAATCACCAAACACCTCCTCCGTGCAGCAGACTCTGGACTGCTCACCATTCTCAACCTCCTCAACCTCACAGCTGCCGTTGACACCATCTCCCATCCACTACTCATCAAATGCCTGGCTGACATTGGGATCACTGGTATTGCACTTTCATGGTTTTCATCCTACCTTATAGACAGAAAACACTGTTCAACTCAGCACCCACCTCAAGCTGCTCCAATGTCTCACGAGGTGTCCCTCAGGGGTCAGCACTGGGTCCACTCCTGCTCATCATTTACCTCCCCCTTGGCACTATCCTCCGTCATCATAATGTCCACTTCCATTGTTAGGCCGATGATACACAGGTCTACATATACACCAAACTCAACACTGCCCTCCCCCCACCTCTCTCACCACCTGCCACCAGGACCCCAGGAGCTGGATGAGCAGCAACTTGCTGAAACTCAAAGGCAGCAAATCAACCCTCTCCAAAGCTCCACCCTCCCTGCCTCATCATTGATAGTTTCTCCGTTCCCTTCTCCAGCCAAGTTAAGAACCTTGGTGTCATCCTGGACAGCTCCCTCTCATTTGCACCTCACATAAATAACATCACCTGGACTGCTTTCTTCCACATATGCAACAGATCCAGACTCCTCCCATTGCTGTCTCAATCAAACACTGAAGTCCTGGTTCACACAATCGTCACATCCTGTATCAACTACTGTAATGCCATCCTCTCAGGCATTCCCAACAAACTCATCAATAAACTTCAAATCATACAGAACTCATCACCCGCACCAAATCCTCCGACCAGATCACCCTCATCCTCAGCCAACTGCACTGGCTCCCTGTTGAATCCCGGATCAACTCCAAAAACCTCCTGCTTCCATCCAAAGTCCTTCACAACCTGCACAGTTCTGTTGCTTTTAACCTCTTAGAGTATTTACAAAATTGTACGGTGTCCTTGGGTGTTGTGAAAGGCACCCTAAACTGTGCTTATATAACTAGTGTTGGGGAAATATTTTCCAAGGCCCATAACTTTGACCCAGTTTATCAGTTCATACTGTCCTGACTGAGCACACACACCTGTAACCTTGGCTGCTGTGCTCTCAGTGTGTTGTCTCCCTGTTCCTGCCTGTTGGCGTCAGCTGATAGAGGTGTTATTACATTACATTGCATTTAGCTGTCGCTTTTATCCAAAGCGACTTACAATAAGTACATTCGACCAGGAAGACACAACCTTGAAGAAAACAGAATCATATAATATAAGGTTTCATAGAGCCAAACATTTCAAGTGCTACTCAACTGGCTGTAGATAAGCCAGTCCTTTATTAGTATATAAGTGCTCTGTCAGTAGTTCTTTGTTAGTAATTCTATCGCTCGAGGTGGAGTCGAAAGAGATGAGTTTTCAGTCTGCGCCGGAATATGTGCAGGCTTTCTGCTGTCCTGATGTCAATGGGGAGCTCATTCCACCATTTTGGAGCCAGGATAGCAAACCCACGTGTTTTTGCTGATGGGAACTTGGGTCCCCCTCGCAGCGAGGGTGCAGCGAGTCGTTTGGCTGATGCGGAGCCTAGTGCACGCGCTGGGGTGTACGGTTTAACCATGTCCTGGATGTAGGAAGGGCCAGATCCATTCGCAGCATGGTAAGCAAGTACCAGTGTCTTGAAGTGGACATGTTATCATTCTATCTTGTTATGCACAATGTTGATGATTCTCTCTGAACTAGCTGAACACACGGGTCTGGGGTAGAGATCTTCAGAATTGACGTGGCAACTCTACCGTGAAGTCAGAACCTCTGGCTCTTGGACTTGTTTTGTGAATCCTCCGGCCGAATCTCCTAAATAAACCATCAGTGTTTGACAGCAAAGCTCCTGCTCTCCTTGTGTCTCCTTCCTGAGTCGGTGTCTCCTCCTCCTGCATTGCTACACAGACGTTTCCCCCTACACTAGGGTTACAATATGTAACCCACCGTTATATCTCACACAGGCTTCGCCCTCTACTGGACTCTATGGGTATAGTGGGTGGAGCCCTGATGGATACACGCCCTGTCGTTCAACAACCCATCACACAGCCCCATACCGGCTTTTTTGGTTAACAGCCACTGCACCGCAACCTCTCCTCCCTCGGTTGTGACCGTGGAGGAGCCGGGGCCGCAGTTTACTTGCTCCAGCCCTCCAGCCCTCCAGCCCTGAATGGGGCTCACTGCGCATCATGTTTCTCAGGTCCCTAAGGAGCATTCTTAGGTATTTATATCTAATAATATGTTTTGGGGTAGGCCTATTGACAGTTCAGCTACCAATAGCAAGGTGATATTAACCTGTACCCTATGATTCATAATTGCACATTTATATTTTTGTAACATTTGTACTGAAGGTTAGACAGGAAACCGGATACAGGAAGTAGGAGAAAGTGAACTGAATAGCATGGCAATAGACATCCATGAGTAGACTGCTACTAATTTTTCCTTTGCAACCTGAAGAGTAAAAGGGTCAAGTCCGTCAGAAAGTGTGAGCCTTACACTGTAAGAATTAGTAACATGTATTGTGTTTACGTGATGACATGTGGAGATGTTTAAACACAATGAGAAAATGCGTTAGCATTCGCGCTAGCATTAGCATTTGCGCTAGCGTTAGCATACATGGTAGCGTTAGCATACATGCTAGCGTTAGCATACATGCTAGCGTAAGCGTTAGCCATACTAGCGTGTATAGGCTACATGCTTATTGAACAGCTAGCATTAGCTATATTTACCTTGTTTACACTTAGCGGTCCTCTGTGTTAATCTGTGTAGGCCTATGTTACACTTGCATATGAGATCATTAAGTGCCTTGTAACTTATTTTGTTATAGTTTCACTCCGTTTGAATGTCAGTGGACTGCAAATAAGTCAATAAAGGAGCATGGCTGCTCATTCCCTGGCTCTGAAAAGAGTGTGGCTGGCTGTTTAATCTATGTTCACACTAAGCCAGTACAACACATAGAGAGAACAGTACACCTAGTGTGTAAGTAC
Source organism: Pseudochaenichthys georgianus (assembly GCF_902827115.2). Lineage (NCBI taxonomy): Eukaryota > Metazoa > Chordata > Actinopteri > Perciformes > Channichthyidae > Pseudochaenichthys > Pseudochaenichthys georgianus. Next base: position 1,263,700 of record NC_047523.1, read on the forward strand.
ATACAAGCAGGTCCCACAGTATGATCACAAATACATAAACTCTGTTAAAATCAGTTTTTATTAAAAAAGTACAGGCTTCATATCTGTTCTCAGCCTTGGAGAAACTTGACATGTTTTAGTATGTGTCTGAACCTCTCTATAGTGGTTCATTAATAATACAGATAGTTCAAGTGCCTACTTTGTTCATGTACTGTTGAGGTTAATTTCAGTAGTTGTGTGCTATAATGTATTTACAAAGTGTGAAGAGGAGGCAACTTTAGAATAGGGAACCTGTTCAGGTCAATTGGAGTCAAACTACTAGCTTATTGGTTATGAACAAGACTTCATTTTAAAATAGGGAACAAATTCATAGATATAAATACCTAATTAGAGTCAAACTACTAGCTTATTGGTTATGTGCAAGAGTTCCCTTTAGAATAGGGAACATGTTCTTAGATATAAATTCCTAATTTTAAGTTATTTCGACACAATTAACACTTAAAGTGCCATGTCTTGTTACATAAGAATAGATCATATGTGTTAAGTGTTATTATGGGAGAATTACTATTTGTGTGGTACTACTGCCTTATTAGGCCCATATTGAGCAGCGCATTTTAAGACCAAAACTCATGTACAACAACTTCCTTACTTGCAATAAATAAGCACTAATTACATGACATGTTACTTGTTAGACGCTTTTATCCAAAGCAACTTACATATTCAATACTGTGGGCAATCCCCACAGGAGCAATTTGGGGTGAAGTGTCTCAGGGACACAACGACATGCTGACTGCCGAGGGGTTTGAACCTGATCCCAACACCAAGGCTCTATCCACTGCGCCACATGCCTTCCATTGAGGAAAAACTCTCAACTAATGTCTTATTACTTGTAGAATATGGTAATATAGAATAAGGCATTAATAAGTGTTTTATAATGACTACTAAAGAGCCAATATACTGCTAATATGCATGTTAATTAACAACTAGTTGATGGTTAATTTGTGTACCTGAATACAAAGTGTTACCAAACGTTTTTACGAAAAAGTTTTACAATAAAGAATGTGTGTATCATTTGTATATGCAACATTCCCAAACTAAACATCACTGGGAAAATGTTCATAAAAAACATGATGACCTTCAAACTGAATTCTAGTCTGAATTATGAATGTTCTGCCTTCATCACCTACTTGCAATGTTTCCTCAATGTGTAGACAAACCATATACTGTACTGGAGGGACATATTGTCCACATCACACAACTAGTCTGACGCAGCTAATATTTTGCATAGGGGTTTCTGCTGCTGACGAAAAAGCTGCAACTATAATTTAAACCATATATTCTGAGCTGCTATAGGGAACACTGAAAGGTCAAATAATTCCACTTCAATCCAATAGGACCAGAGGCTTATTTCCTCCCTGCATTCCATGAATTTCACGGCCTGCTCTCCATCCAGACTGATATGAAAGGGTTCATCATCAGTGTAGGTTCAGCACATTTTAGCATCCTCTCTCACCTGCAGCAGGCCTGAGGGCCGGGTTCAGTCACATTTAAAAAGTCCTAAATCAGTGGATGTGCCTCCGGAGGAGCAGACTATGAAGGTAGATATGGTGTAAAAGGTGAGAGCGTGTGAAACCTGATGTGAGCACTTGCAGAAAAAGAATCTGAGCTTGTGTGCATACATTTACACTTGTAAAAAATATCCACATTCTCCACTAAGCGTTTGTAGGCATGTGTTAGGACTATCCAATTCAAGTGAAAACTGTTGAGAACAGTAGAAAGTATAACCTATCAACAGAACACATACATTCATCCACTAATTATATGCAACAGACATGAGAATAAAGCAAAATGTTTTGCACAACTGATCACGAACACTAGATAACTGAAGTCAATACCAGGCTATAAAGCACAGTAAAACAAACACTATAGGCAGCATATCAGAGAAAGAAAGCTTTTTTATTGTAAGTGTGCTGTAAATTCATGGGTTTGTGTTGGGTGTATGAGGGTTAAATTAATGGGGTTCATTTTATGTGAGTGTGACTTTAAATCTGGATGGAGATTCGCGGGGGTTTATTGAGATGTATAAATAGAGGGGAAACATACATTAACGTCATTGAGATTGAGGAATCAGGAGAGGCCACTAGTAAGTGTGATTATTATATTGAATGTGATTTAATGTGTATGGGATATGTGTGATCCTAATTGGTGTATTGTTGTTGTCCTTTTTCTTCTAAGGTTAACAACCTATTTGGATTTGGATTAAATAATCAAAACTAGGAGTTGTTTCCGTCCATCTTGATTCCACCCATACTGTCGGGAGATAGACAGTACAGTAAGAATATATACTACAAATATAGTAAAAGCACTGAACAGTTCTGACATGGTCCAACATTTGAAACACATTATCTACCAGCTGGGAGTCAATACCAGGCAAAAGAAATCACTGCACTGCAGATTTTTACAGTTTAATAATTATAAATAAAATAAACAACGAAACTTGACCAACAGAAGAACATTAAATTATTGATCTACCCTTAGGCCAAGGTCAACCTTTCAAGGTATAAGATGTAGGAATTTCCTAAAAAACAATGTATAGATATATATATATATATATACTGTATGTAATGTTTGAGTTAGGAACACCTGTTCCTGTTTTATTTGACTAATATATAAGATACATACAGAAGCCTAATGCATTCACTTTGACACTATTATTGGAGAGGATGCTTGGTGATAGGAAGGCACAATTTTCACCGAATGCTGGTTTTATTTAACATCCAGAAACGGTTCTCAGAGCAGTTTTGTGTTTTCCCTATGCTTTCACATTGTAGTGAAGTTTGGCTTCTTAATTTCCTGTAGATTGTAAATAGGACATCCTTGGCAGGGGAATGGGGAGGGTGGATCAAAATTACAGTGGCATGATGACATCCTAATGAAACAGTTGTTGTATTAACTGATTGACAGCTTTGGGGAGAGTGATATTCATTTCTGCCATTTTTTTGTATATCCTATCTATGACTCTCCCCTCCCACCCACTCTCTATATCTATCCTAAATGATGATTCACATAATGATGTAAGCTCTTTCAGGTCATATAAAATGTAACACATTTAGTCAAGTGTATTGCACATTTAGATTAAATTACCTTGTTGTGGCAGAACTTGCTCTCATCAATGTGAACAAGGACATTAACTCCACCAACGTTCTGCTTCTTTTTCTTTTGGTGCTTTCCCAGGCTTACACAGATTCTTCTGACTTTATTTGACATCATGGAAAGTGTTGCTGAGCTCTTTGCAATGCCACCTTGAAGCATGTCAACTTGCCGTAGATGCAAACCCTGTGCAAATCTATCAAGGATTAACACAAATAATTAAATAAGGACAGTGCATTTCCAAAAGAAGAAAACATTTATTTGATCAAGCTACAGTATAAGTCACGAAGCATAATTTATACAGAGTATATTGTATTTGGGCCATTCGTTTTTTAGCATCAATAACAAGCCATCCTGTCAATCAACCATCCTGTACAGGGCTGACTAAAACTGATGCTCTTTGCAACACAGTGTCACATCTGGTTGTATAGATAGAATCACCACCATACTTTTCTGTCAGAAGCCCAAACTTATGATTTATAAGAAATGCTAACGCATGAAAGCAGAAAAAAATAATACTACAAAATGTGGTCAACTGGTTCAACATGCTGAAATTAGCAAGAGCCAAAAGTCACGTCAGTGAGTTTTTTTGTAACTGTAACATATCCGGCCAATCAAGGCAGGTTATATTACAGGATTGTCACGGCCCAAACTGTGTCCCTGTGTGTCCCTGTTTGTTCCTCTGTCTCTGTGTGTGTGTGTGTGTGTGTGTGTGTGTGTGTGTGTGGTTTCCCTTGCAGGCAGCAGCCTGATTGCACTCACTTGGCCGACCGACTCAGCTGTCCCTCATCAATCCAATCATGACACAGCAGATCTACTCCATTCTCCCAGCAACTCACCGCCAGATTGTTTTCTACACCAGTGGTATTGCATCCTCCTGACTGCTCAATTCAGTGATCTTGTCTGAGTGTTTTCCTGTACTTTATGTAACTAGTTTCTCCTTGTGCTTCCAGTGGGATCCCTCAGCCATCGACCACCAGAGCTTCCAGCCAACCTGCCTGCTTCTCCCTTCACTAGTGATGGCAAAATGAAGCTTTGAATGAAGCATCGAACCACTTGGACAATTGTGTCGGAAATAGGTTCATTTCTCGAAGCTTCAGTTACAGCGACCTCTCCTGGCGAAGTGCAAGGCTGCAGTGGGTTTAACGTATCTTTGCCTTGCAAAATATTCGATGGACTCACACACTAAGACTGAATATCATGTTCTATTTGCAATTAAAGATTGATAATTGTGTGTATTGGGTTATTGAGAAGAGACTAGAGAGTGCTGGACACTTCTTTGGGAGGAGAGGGCCTTTTATCAGTCATTAAAGTATTAAAGTTGAAAAGCAATGATTAAAAGTTCATCCATTCCGGGCTTTGAACCAGCTGCACGGAGAAAACGCCACATTCGGGCCGCCGGCTCTACCCACTAGGCTATCTATTCCTTAGACCATCGAAGTGTTTTTATATTACTCATTGTCTTTTTGTTCACAGCTTCTCCACATTTCGAAGTGTTTCCCGAGCCAGAACGACCTATCTTTCTTCCTGGCTTGCTCTATAATGATCCAATTAAAATGCAATACCAACAACAACTCAACAGCAACAACGCAAACTACGACAACAACCCACACATTGCGCATTGTTTAGAGCGGTCATAAAGTGTTGAAGTGCTCAAATTCGAAACTGTTTCAACCTGTCACCTGTCAGAATCGAGACGAGGCAGTGCATTGAATCGCGTGAATGGACCGCGAACCAGTCAAGTGATTCATTCAGGAAATGAAGCAGTTGCTGGTTCGGACGTCACATGTCACGTGATTTGAAGCAGTTGCTGCTTCTGATGTCATATGTCACGTGATTTGAAGCAAGCTTTGAAGCACTGCTTCTATGGAATAGGAAGTCCAGGGTTGAAGCTCCGTTCGAAGCCTCAGTGTCAAACTGCCACCACTACCCTTCACCATACCTGCCTGCCTTGTTCTCAGTCCAGCCTGCCTCCACTCCGGACCTCCATAGTCTCCAAACCTGCCTGAGTCTCCGAACAATAAATCCTTTAAACATCTTAAGTCATTGTCTGCGCCTGGGTCCTGTTTAAAACAAAATCCTAACAAGGATATGCTTTGGCAATATTCTTTCAGATTCACCATAAATCCATGCCACCATAAATTAGGATAACAGCATGTGCTGTAGTGCAAATGTACTCCATATACTCAAATGCACTCTACATATACTGGAATCTATCAAATACTGTAATAAGATAATACCTTTGCATTGCTTACCTACAGATGTAGCACTCCAGATCAGACTCAAATGGGTGTGTCCCAGTCAAAAGCCCAGCGGATGCCAGTGGCTGGGGGTGTTGCCAAATTGCTAGAGGGCGTTGCCCAATTTCCCCATTTGTTCAATTACAGGATGTAACCATGAGATGGCGCTTCATTCACAAAATACACAATGGGCGTTGTAGAAATATCAATATTTTAGATCAAATAAAGTATATAGTTTGCTTTATGCAGTATATTTCTTGTAATATTGTACAGTAGATTGAAGTAAATCAACTTATACATTAAGATAAGATAATATGGACCTTTATTAATCCCGTGGGGAAATTCAGTAGTTCAAACAGCAACAAGGTGAGAGTGAAAAACAGGACAGCACAGATTCAGACAGATTAATAAAATCAAAAATAAGATGAGCGATAAAAATAATAATAATGAGAAACTATGAAATAAGAAATGAATAAAACTAAAATGTAATTATCATATCATATATTATAATGTATTGTATTATTAAGTAATATCATACATTAACCCCATTATAGCAGATGCCACATTAAATGGATGAACACATGTATGCATCAATAATTACAGAGTATTTCTAAATACAAGTTGTAAAAATACTTATATGTATTTAATATTAACCCTTTGGAGTCGACCGTCACGCCGGCGTGATCAGATCACATGACCTGTTCAAGCCGGTGCCGCATAAAAACAACAGTCCGGACAACATTGCCGTGTGTTTCTGTCGAAAGTACTGGCTTGAAACTATATCCCAGTCTTTGTTTCATGCAAAAAGACCCAGTAAACACGGAGATACGATGATATAAAGTTAATACAGATATATTTCAGAAGTATGAATAATGGAAGCACATATTTTAATATCTTCGCCGTATTTTATCATTTTACGAAACGGAAAATACTGGAAACTGTAGATCCTGCTCAACAGGATGTATATGTGTATTTCTGTCGAAAGTACTGGCTTGAAACTATATACCAGTCTTTGTTTCATGCAAAAATACCCAATAAATACGGACATACGATGATATAAAGTTAATACAGATATATTTCAGAAGTATGAATAATGGAAGCACATATTTTAATATCTTCGCCGTATTTTATCATTTTACGAAACGGAAAATACTGGAAACTGTAGATTCTGCTCAACAGGATGTATATGTGTATTTCTGTCGAAAGTACTGGCTTGAAACTATATGCCAGTCTTTGTTTCATGCAAAAATACCCAATAAACACGGACATACGATGATATAAAGTTAATACAGATATATTTCAGAAGTATGAATAATGGAAGCACATATTTTAATATCTTCGCCGTACTTTATCATTTTACGAAACGGAAAATACTGGAAACTGTAGATCCTGCTCAACAGGATGTATATGTGTATTTCTGTCGAAAGTACTGGCTTGAAACTATATGCCAGTCTTTGTTTCATGCAAAAATACCCAATAAACACGGACATACGATGATATAAAGTTAATACAGATATATTTCAGAAGTATGAATAATGGAAGCACATATTTTAATATCTTCGCCGTATTTATCATTTTCCATCCATCCATCTTCTCCCGCTTATCCGTGGTCGGGTCGCGGGGGCAGCAGTTCCAGCAGAGAGCCCCAAACTTTCTTTTCCCTGGCGACATCAACCAGCTCTGACTGGGGGATCCCAAGGCGCTCCCAGGCCAGCGAAGAGATATAATCCCTCCACCTGGTCCTAGGTCTACCCCTTGGTCTCTTCCCAGCTGGACGTGCCTGGAACACCTCCCTAGGGAGGCGCCCAGGTGGCATCCTAACTAGGTGCCCGAACCACCTCAACTGGCTTCTTTCGACGCGAAGGAGGAGCGGCTCAACTCCGAGTCCCTCCCTGATGACCGAACTTCTCACCTTATCTCTAAGGGAGACACCAGCCACCCGGCGGAGGAAACCCATCTCGGCCGCTTGTATCCGCGATCTCGTTCTTTCGGTCATGACCCATCCTTCATGACCATAGGTGAGGGTAGGAACGAAAATGGCCCGGTAGACAGAGAGCTTTGCCTTCCGGCTCAGCTCCCTTTTCGTCACAACGGTGCGGTAAAGCGACTGCAATACCGCTCCCGCTGCTCCGATTCTCCGGCCCATCTCACGCTCCATTGATCCCTCACTCGAGAACAAGACCCCGAGATACTTGAACTCCTTCACTTGGGGTAAGGACTCATTCCCTACTTGGAGTGGACAGTCCATCGGTTTCCTGCTGAGAACCATGGCCTCAGATTTGGAGGTGCTGATCCTCATCCCAGCCGCTTCACACTCGGTTGCGAACCGATCCAGTGAGTGCTGAAGGTCGCAGACCGATGAAGCCATCAGAACCACATCATCTGCAAAAAGCAGTGGTGCAATCCTTAGTCCACCGAACTGCAGACCCCCCCCCCCCACGACTACGCCTCGAAATCCGATCCATGTATATTACAAACAGGATTGGTGACAAAGCGCAGCCCTGGCGGAGGCCAACCCTCACCGGAAATGGGTCCGACTTACTGCCGAGGACCCGGACACAGCTCTCGCTTTGGGAGTACAGAGATTGGATGGCCCTGAGTAGAGACCCCCTCACCCCATACTCCCGCAGCACCTCCCACAGTAACTCCCTGGGAACCCGGTCATACGCCTTCTCCAAGTCTACAAAACACATGTAGACCGGATAAGCGTACTCCCAGGCCCCCTCCAGGATCCTTGCGAGAGTAAAAAGCTGATCCGTCGTTCCACGACCAGGACGGAATCCGCATTGTTCCTCCTCAATCTGAGGTTCGACAATCGGCCTGACCCTCCTTTCGAGTACCTTGGAGTAAACTTTCCCGGGGAGGCTGAGTAGTGTGATGCCTCTGTAATTGGCACACACCCTCTGATCCCCCTTTTTGAAAAGGGGGACCACCACCCCGGTCTGCCACTCCTTCGGTACCGTTTCCGACTTCCACGCAACGTTGATGAGACGTGTCAACCATGACAGTCCCTCAACACCCAGAGCCTTCAGCATTTCCAGGCGGATCTCATCCACCCCCGGGGCTTTGCCACTGTGGAGTTGTTTGACGACCTCAGTGACCTCCCCCCGGGAGATTGGCGTTGATCCCCCGTCATACTCCAGCTCTGCCTCTAACATAGAGGGCGGAGTTGTCGGGTTCAGGAGTTCCTCAAAGTGTTCCTTCCAACGTCCCAACACTCCATCAGTTGAGGTCAACAACGTCCCATCCTTACTGTACACAGCTTGGATGGTTCCCTGCTTCCCCCTCCTGAGGTGTCGGACAGTTTTCCAGAACAACTTTGGTGCCGCCCGAAAGTCCTTCTCCATGTCTTCTCCGAACTTCTCCCACACCCGCTGCTTTGCCTCGGCCACGGATGAGGCTGCTGCCCTTCGGGCCTGTCGGTACCTTGCAACTGCTTCGGGAGTCCCCCGGGATAACAAATCCCTGAAGGCCTCCTTCTTCAGTCGGACGGCTTCCCTGACCACCGGTGTCCACCAGGAGGTTCGAGGGTTACCGCCCCTTGAGGCACCTAAGACCTTGAGACCACAGCTCCCCACCGCGGCTTCGGCAATAGAGGCTTTGAACACCGACCACTCTGGTTCAATGTCCCCAACCTCCACAGGAATGCCCGAAAAGCTCTGCCGGAGGTGTGAGTTGAAGGCCTCCTGAACTTGGGCCTCCTCCAGACGTTCCCAGTTCACCCGAACTACACGTTTGGGCTTACCAGGTCTATCCAGAGGCTTCCCCCGCCACTCGACCCAACTCACCACCAGATGGTGATCAGTTGACAACTCCGCCCCTCTCTTTACCCGAGTGTCCAAAACATACGGCCTCAGGTCCGATGATACGATAACGAAATCGATCATGGACCTTCTGCCTAGGGTGCTCTGGTACCACGTACACTTATGAGCATCCTTATGTTCGAACATGGTGTTTGTTATGGCCAATCCATGACTAGCACAGAAGTCCAGTAACAAACCACCACTCCGGTTCAGATCAGGGGGGCCGTTCCTCCCAATCACGCCCCTCCAAGTGTCTCCATCATTGCCCACATGTGCGTTGAAGTCTCCCAGCAAGACTAAGGAGTCCCCTTCAGGAGCCCCATACAGGACTCTTTCCAGGGTCTCCAAGAAGGCCGAATACTCTGAACTGCTGTTGGGTGCATAAGCACACACAACAGTCAGAGTTTTCCCCCCCATAACCCGCAGGCGTAGGGAGGCGACCCTCTCGTCCACTGGGGTAAACTCCAACAACGAAGCACCTAACCGGGGACTTGTGAGTATCCCCACACCCGCCCGGCGCCTCACACCTTGAGCAACTCCGGAGAAGAATAGAGTCCAACCCCTATCCAGAAGTAAGGTTCCAGAGCCGACGCTGTGCGTAGAGGTGAGCCCAACCAGATCCAACTGGTACCGCTCCACCTCCCGCACAAGCTCCGGCTCCTTCCCCCCCAGAGAGGTGACGTTCCACGTCCCCAAAGCCAGCTTCTGCCGCCCGGGTCTGGTCCGTCGAGACCCTCCGCTTTCACTGCCACCCGTCTGGCAGCGCACCCGACCCCATCGATGTTTCCCGTAGGTGGTGGGCCCGCGGGACAGAGAAGCGGAGGTGTTGCCCACGTTGCCTTTTCGGGCTGGGCCCGGCCGGGCTCCGTGGCAAGCCCGGCCACCAGACGCTCGCCGACGAGTCCTCCTTCTGGGCCTGGCTCCAGAAGGGGACCCCGGGCTTCCTCCGGGCCGGGTATCCTCACTTCTTGTTTTTCCTTTCATGAGGTCTTTTGAACCATTTATCATTTTACGAAACGGAAAATACTGGAAACTGTAGATTCTGCTCAACAGGATGTATTTACCAGGAAGGGGGTGAGGTAATCAGTTAAACGGAGTGATACGAAACGAGACGAAAAGAGACGAAGAGGGACGGCGGGAACCGAAGAGAGACGGCGGGAAATGGAGAGAGACGAAGATATACGAAGACAGGCGGCGGGAGACGAAGAGAGGCTGCGGGAGACTGCGATTGAAGTAAAGTGACAGACAAACATTGAGAATTTAGATATAGTTAGATAGATTTAGAGTTTTGAAGACTCAACTATGATGAAGATAACTCTGAACGTGAGTCAAGCTTTAAGCTTGTTTTTTGACATGGAGGAGGAGGAATCTGTGATGTTGCCCTCTGTGTCGTAGTTGACAGAAACCGCTTTGAAGCGTGGCACAGATAAAGACAGATAAAACAGATTGTTGTACATAATGTGTATATATATATATATTTGTATTATATTTATAATAACACTTTTGCCTTATCAGAATGAAATCCCATGCTACCTCAATCAAACTTTCACATTATCATAGTCACATCCCATGTATATATTTCCAGCTTTTAAATGGTTTCGTTGTGTATGTTTGTGTTATGAAAAATAAAATCATTTTCAAAATCTGTTTTTACGTTTTTTTTGTGATTTTGGGTCCAAAATGTTCATATAGTAGAAGATCACTGCTCTAAGTCAAAAATCCTACATCCAAACGAAATAAATATAATTAATTATGATGAATACGTTAAGTCTTGTTCATTGTTTTTCACTTTTATTAAATGATTGATACAGTATTTCCGGTGGAAATGGTGGACTATCGGACATTCAAAATGCAGCATATTTTCACTCTTACACACATATATTCTCATTTCAGAAGAGTGATCTCCCTGTGTCTCTCTGTGTGCGGGGGATCACAGGAGGGGGGGGGGGGGGGAAAGCTGTGGAATGTGACACACATTCCGATGGCCAATTAGTTTTAAACAAAGGGTCCCCAACATAGGACACATGGGGGGTTGGGCTGGTGAACGGTATATGGTCTGCAGCACATCACAGAGGCATTTAAAAAGTGAAGACAATACATTCTGGAAATGTTCACATCAGGCACCTTCAAGTTAAACAATACTACTGTACAGTAAACAATTAACACAGTAAATTATGTGGATTAAATCACATTTATTTCGTTGTATGGATGTACTTCATCCATGTGAATAAACTGCAGTGTGAGAAAAGTGACTTTGTCCTAACACTTCTCCTCAAACGTCCACATCTTTTACGTCGGCATTCCCTGGAAATTGCAGGACATCACATTGTATTATAAACTGAACATGTTCTATGTGTGTGTTACGCACACATACACACACTAAGTTAGATATATAATTCATTCAAATAACAGCAGCTTATGTATACGGCCCGCGAGACCAGTTGGTACGGCCCTTGAGGTCATATATATAAACACACGCAAAAAAGAAAAAAACTAAAGAAATCTAGACAGCAAACAAATTAAACAAGCGAGTGCCTGTTTTTCCTAGCCAAGGTCAGGGTCCATGAACACAACACGAGCCTAACGTGTCATCACGTGGTATATGTCTCGTCTGGGGTGCAGTTCAGAGCCATATAATAGAATATATATATATTAGTGCTGTCAAAAGTATCGCGTTAACGGCGGTAATTAATTTTTTGAATTAATTGCGTTAAAATATTTAACGCATTTATCGCATGTGCAGAATGGCCCGCCCCATACGTGCCACCAGTGGCAGCGCCAGGGTATGGCTGAAAAATGATGTTAAAGTTAGCAAAATAAAGTCTGCCAACTCGCGCGGAGTAAATTGCACAGACGGCAGTTAGTCAGATTGATTTCAGTAGCCACGGTTTTGAAAACTTTTGTCACGAAGTGATCGTCTTCTCAATAGAACATATTTGATAACGGCGTGGTGTTGTTGCAGGAAGTCCCGACGGAGAATACTTTTGCTGTAGTACAGGGCAGAGCAATATAATAGTAATAATATGGCTCTGGTACAGCTGGTGCACATAACTGGTATGCAGGTTATGTGCGTAATCTGAAATGCGTACCGTCACTTGTGTCACAAAGCGCATTTGCGTACCGGCGTACTTGTGAAGCTTTTCCAGAAGGCGGTTAGATCACCGGACGACAGAGTCGGTCTCCGTGTGCACAGACAGGGCTGCTGTTAACGTCGGTCTGTACAACGGAATTGTGCCAAAACTACGCCAACCGGCTGCGGAGGGAGACTCCCCCCTTCACTGGAGAACTGCGCTAAAACAGCTGATCACAACGTTCACACTCTGTGGTCACGAAGTACTCCACTAGCCAGCCACTCCTGGTCCTTTAATCAGACGGGAAGCGAAAGAACGAGCAAGACCCATTGCTGGTATGATAACAACCTGGTACTAAGCACACAGGCATCTTGTTAAAGTTATCTTATCTTAGCTATCTCTTATTTGGTGGAGGAAAACAATTGTGACATCACTTACGCGACTCTGGGATTTGTAGTCTTTCTAGTTGCGTATTTTTCATAGTCTTATATTTCAACAGTTTTATGACTTTTTTGACATGGAAATGATTTTTTTTTTTAAATTGACAAACTTCATATGTGTAATTCATGGCACAATTGAAACGGGATTGAAAGATAAGCTTTCTCTCTTCATTGACTTCAATACATAATTTTTCCGAAATAAGGTCCCATGGACTTCGCCACTCTATACTATACGATGAAATAAATATGTTGTAACATTAGCTAGCTGGCTTCTTGTCTAAATTGTATCTTGCCTCCATGGGTAGCTGAGGGAGAGAAAACAAACATGTAGGCTACATTCTAGAGACCTCCTCACACTTGATATCTTCATTTTTGTCCATACACAATCCCCACGTGGTAATATTTGGTATTACAGCACTTGAAGTTAATTGAAAAGGGCCTTGACATTTGTGCTATATTATGCATATTTCTTGTAGGTTTGTTCGAAAATAACATGTGCCAAGAAAACAATGTACCGCCTTAGCCATTTGTGAATTGCTTATGTGGGCCTTCTGGTTCCTTCCTGTAGCAATCTATGGTTCTGTGTGAACATGCCCTTTAAGTAAGCTACAGTAACTTCATATTATTTGCCCTATTCCTACCTACAGCCGATTGCGTAACAAAATATGGGCCCTTTAGTTTGCAAGCATTTTATTCTTACCAGATGTAATGGTCCTTGGACAGACCAATCTTCATTTTGTGGCGGCAGTTTTTGCGTTTAAATTTGCGTTTCAAGCCAATCGTTTGCAACCATTTTATTAATGTTAAAGTAGGGTTTTTTTTTGGTTTCTTTAACATAAACCGTTCTCAAAAGTTTTCTCTCCAGTGAAGCCATATAGCCATCCGGCGGACCGAGCTAGTATTAACTGTTGGTCAATTTATCTACCAAGACATCCCAAAAATGGAAAACTGGCGGACTTTCATTTAATTGGCTGGAGAACTTATGAGATACGCTTGATTTATATATAAACACCTCCCGGGACCAGGGGTTGAGTGTTGGCAGAGTTGACATGTGACTAAATGATATTCACCAAGCGCTTCTACTGCCTGATTGGTCTACTGTGCAGGGGAATTCTGTTCGTCGTTGGATTTCAGATCTTTTGGTCGTCGAGATGGTAAGTGCCAACTTCCTTATGTAACACTGTCTTTTTTTAGAAAGCAGTCCTTATTACTTTCATCTGAACCAATATTGCTATCTCACTTTTCTTTTCAGCATCAACATGGCATTTTTGCTCAGGTGCATTCAGTACCCGCCCCTCACCTGGCAACGGGAGCAGTGCCGTGGGCCCCGTGCATTTTACCCGGGCAAAGGCACGTAGAGGGATTAATGAGGCAGTGGAACTATAAGGAGGCGATTCCATACACAAAAGTGGTAAGTTGGGTTTATAAATGTTAAAGTAGTGGACGTTAGTGTGCTAACTTCACACTCTAGATATGTGAACTATCCTGACAATAGGACTAACTTTATTAGCTTAGTGATATGCATGTTAAATAACCGATATGCATGTTAAGTTACCATTCATATCGTAAGGTTAACATTGTTAACCCTACCTACCAGAAAAGCTAACGATTTATAGCCATAGACACGGTCTTAGGCAAAAGCTAATAAAACAACTAGTAAGTTATCCTTACTGGAGCAGCAGAGCTAGCGGTTCATATAGAAGGGTTCCTTGGTAGCTCCAAAATAATGCTAACTAACATGCTTAGTTAGAATCTTCTCCTTAATGAGACCCGCACGTGATGCTAGCTTGTCGGCAATGGGGCTAAATAACGTTCTAAATGTTGGCGAGGGAAAAACTGACATGGCAATTTCCACAGGGGTTCCTTGACCTCTCACTTCAAGATATCTGTATGAAAATGGGTTCTATGGGTACCCACGAGTCTCCCATTTGGTATGCACTTCATGTACAACCTCAAACCACCTTACGTTATCAGTTGCTCAAGCTCAGTCACACCAATACAATTCTGTAATGTTGCATATTGTGATAAAAGCAGACTCCTCTGGACTTTAGGCAAATCCTTTGAGGGGACTAAACTTAAAGTGTATTTCTGTTTGTCATAGTCACATGCCGTTTTGGGCAAAAATCAAGCCGTTTTTTACATGCAGTACAAATGTGTTAATTACGCCTATTCTATAATGGTGTATTTGAATATTTCTGCATACTGGGGTCCCTATACAGTCTTGGAATTGCATGACTTGGATTTGACTGGAAAGCTGAGACTCTTGTGAATCCAATGAGCTCAATTGTATTCATGTGTGATGATGTTAGTCCCCATAGTAGTCATTTCATAGTGAGACCATGTTTTGAAAATTGATATCAATGTACAAAATGAGATGTTGTGAGTGAGACAACTAGGATAATCACAGCCTCATGAAACTGTTCAACCACAAACTAGAGACATTTAGAGAATGTGTAGCTTTCCTAGGTATATTGACAATAAGGGGGTTTCTGAGCAGTTCCAGAACAGAAGTACTCAAACATGTCAAACGTTTTTTATACCAAATCGTCACCTTAGCCTTCTGACATGTATTCCTAATTTGTCATGTCCTATTTTGCAGCTGGTACGGTGGAAAGTAGTATGCCTGTCAAGCAGCATATTGTATGGAGAAAGAAGGCTGAGATGCTCCAGTCTCGGGTGGATGAGCTAGAGGAGGAAAATGGCATACTCATTTTTTGTAAAGCACTTTGAATTGCCTTGCGTTGAAAAGTGCTATATAAATACACTTGCCTTGCCTTGCCTTACTCAAGCAGCAGCTTGAGGACAACAACTCTATACAAGAGCAAGGTTTGTACATTTGTACAGGTGGAGCAAAGTTTTACATTAGGGCTCTCCAGAACTGGATTCAAAATAATTATGGCGCAGTATACCACAACAGTATATCAGCTATTATTGAATATTATTGCCAGCCTTTCAATATTATTTTTTCTAAAGTAACTATTTTTGATTTGGCCTCACATTTTTACATTTAGTGCATGTAGATATTTAGCTGGACAATGTGTAGGATCACTAAGGGCGTGTGTCCATATAGCGTTTTTCACTGAAAGAAAAGTGCTGGCAGGGCGCATGGGAGCACTTCATCAAAGTGCTACCACTGCACATGGGTTTGTCTTTATGACAGCATATCATCGCCCCTTTGCTTTTATCTATTTGGGCTACTATCAATTGCATTTAAAACTATATACCCTCCTATTGGCTGCTGCTTTATGTGCATCAACAAAAATGGCTGCCGAACCATCTATCTTTTTATTTATTCATGTATTTATCAGGGACAGTGCACATTATTAAACATTACTGTAAATGTGCCAGAGTTAGCCAAGAGGCTATTTTTCATCTGTAGTCCATGGACCGATGTACTTTCTACATGTACAGGTCTCTGCTCAGTGTTATAGAAAGGGGTTTGTAGTTTGTTATTGATATTCAGGCAGAGTACTAAAAATGTATTTTGCATTATAAATCAAACTCTTGACATTTTAAGAACATTTTTTTCCCAGGGAATTCAAGTCTCTTATTTGGGCCATCATATTTACAATATTTCAGCTATTGTTGTCATTTTTATGGAATTCCTTTAGGAATTTAATTAACTTCACTTGTGTATAGGCTGTTGACTGCTGCCTTGTCATAGCATATTGGCTCTCCATTTAAAGATGAATTGGCTTAGACCACATGAGCACTAATTGGTTGGAATTAATGGAAATACACTAATAGTGATAGAAAAGTTCTACACAATGCAGTTTGAAAGTAGCAGACTCGCGAGATGCCGCTAGAAGAGCAGACTCCCGTTGGGGAGAGCAGAATCTTCAGCCGCTTCTCTTGCTGAGAATCCATGCAGGCAGAGGCGGGACTTTATTTAGCTGGGCCACCATGCGGCCAATCATATGCGAGGACACACTAGGATCATACCATTATGTGAAAGAAGGGTGGGGGGCGTGTGTAGTGGTACAGGCCAGCTACACAGAGCGACGGGGAGACGGGGGGCCGGATTTAAATGCAAGCGCGTCGAAAAAAGGTTTTTTTGGTAACCACTCAGGATTTACTGTCAGAGGTGGGAGAAGTTCAGATCTTGTACTTGAGTAAAATTACCAGAGTGTAGGAATACTCGGTTACAATAAAAAGGTTGAATGAACTAAAATAGAGACACACCACATGCTTACTAGAGGTGTGAATCTTCACTGGCCTCACGATCCGATTTGAATACGATTCACCTGTCAACGATTCAAATTCACAACGATCCTCGATGCATCTCAATGTATTGCATCCTCAATTTTCTATATTACTGCACATAGCAAAACATGTTATCAATGAATACAAGCAGTCAGATAATTCTGAACTTCCTTTTTTATTTAGAAAGTGCTTTCAAAGATCTGACTGTACAGACTTTAATATAAAAGCTTATTTTCAATTCCAGTATCTGTGTGAGCCACCTCACAAACTTAATAAAAACAAAACTTCAATAATTCTGCAGTGCATTACAAGAGTGCTGTAATCTACACAAATAAGGTTTTCACATAGCAGCTCAGTGTTTCCCTAGGCTGACTACAACACATGTTCTAAAACAAATGGGAAGTCACACACATTCATCCAAGTTGTAGTCCCTTTTCAAGAGAAAATATGTGAGAAACACTATGGCTCACCCTGCAACGAAGACACTGCACACAATACACACCACAACAATCCTTGGGGGGCCATAACATTTATTGACATTAATGTATTCTTTATTTTTCAGTTTCTTCCATCTCAGATGTGGTGAGAAGATATCGGCGTGTCCTTAAATAGGTGCAGAGAGGCTTCAGGATGACCAAAGCTTTTAAGAAAGCTCATGACCGAAAGAACGAGATCGCGGATACAAGCGGCCGAGATGGGTTTCCTCCGCCGGGTGGCTGGTGTCTCTCTTAGAGATAAGGTGAGAAGTTCGGTCATCAGGGAGGGACTCGGAGTTGAGCCGCTCCTCCTTCGCGTCGAAAGAAGCCAGTTGAGGTGGTTCGGGCACCTAGTTAGGATGCCACCTGGGCGCCTCCCTAGGGAGGTGTTCCAGGCACGTCCAGCTGGGAAGAGACCAAGGGGTAGACCTAGGACCAGGTGGAGGGATTATATCTCTTTGCTGGCCTGGGAGCGCCTTGGGATCCCCCAGTCAGAGCTGGTTGATGTCGCCAGGGAAAAGAAAGTTTGGGGCTCTCTGCTGGAACTGCTACCCCCGCGACCCGACCACGGATAAGCGGGAGAAGATGGATGGATGGATGGATGTTTCCAGAAATGCTGTGAAAGACACTGCAGCAATTGCAGAAGTATTCCTGGTGAATAAGTGTCCTCGACCAGTTCAAGGCTAATACAGTAATGTTCTTCTGTTGGTCATGTTCCGTTGTTTATTTTATTTATAATCATTAAACTGTAAAAATCTGCAGTGCAGTGATTTATTTTGCCTGGTATTGACTACCAGCTGGTAGATACTGTGTTTCAAACTTTTGACCATTTCAGAACTGTTCAGTGATCTTACTATATTTGTAGTATATATTCTTAAAATAAAAGAGCTTCCTTTCTCTGATATGCTGCCTATAGTGTTTGCTTTACTGTGCTTTATAGCCTGGTGTTGACTTCAGTTATCCAGTGTTTCGTGATCAGTTGTGCAAAACATTTCGCTTTATTCCCATGTGTTAGAGCCATTTTTCCTTTTGTTATTATTGTCTGAATGTTAGGCTTAATAATAATATAAATTAGATTATACTGTAAATGATCGGCTATTTTTGTGAGTCACATTATGGTTTAAAATGCATTAATTTAAGTCTCACATATTATTTGTTATATGTGCGTCAGTATCACGTGCATGGCTATTCCTATATATGGTAGATTGATAGGACACAGCTGCGGGTGATAGACGGTGAAACGGAAAAGTCTTTTGACCGTGTTCTTTTTGTTACTTTGGAAAATGATGCACTTTTTAGTTACTATGAAGCGAAGACATGTGTCCTCCTGTATGTACCGTGTGGATCAATGAATAAAGCTCATCTGATTCAACTACGATCTCCGCTGAATTGTTTGGAAACAAAGAGAGGCGCGTCAAAACCCACAACCCCGATAGAGGTGGCTATTCAATTGTAGACAAGGATCAAGACGCCACCACACCATGTATGTTGCATATAATTAGTGGATGAATGTATGTGTTCTGTTGATAGGTTATACTTTCTACTGTTCTCAACAGTTTTTCACTTGAATTGGATAGTCCTAACACATGCCTACAAACGCTTAGTGGAGAATGCCTACTACAAGTATACTGATAGTCAACTCTAGATTAGTTGACAATCAACAGATAGTCAACTAAACTTTAGTTGCTTATCTGTTGATCGTCAACTAATGCTTAATGTAATCTTTAGTTTACATCTTGACTCAACAGATTATCAACAGATAGTCGACATGACCCTGTTGACTTTCAACTGACTCATTGATTTTGAGTAGTCGATTGTCAAATTTGAAGAGGCTGATACAATCTACAGATAGTAAGGTTGAATATCGGTTAATAACCTGTTGCAAAAAAGCATGTTTACAGTCAACAGACACTTTTTGTAAAATCTATAGATCAACACTTTTGATGTACCTTATATTATATTGGCAGTTAGTTGAATACATGTTACTTGTCTGTTGAAACAGTGTTATTGAATGTCAACTGATGACTTATAGAGTGTCAACCAACCTGGTCTCACCAGAATACGTGACTCCACCACGACTCCACCACGACTCCTTAACACCGCATTGCGTGGTGGAGTCACAAACTCTGCTACATTTACGTGTCTGTGTAATAGATTGTTTTTGTAACATTGACAGTATTTTAACTGTTACCTTTGACCTTTATTAATGTAGTTTAATTGTAGGATGTTTGGGAAGGATGAGAAGGTATTCTGTCTGCGCTTGTTTGTGTCTGTTTTGGAGACGTGTGATCTGTTAAACTGTGATCGACTAGATGGCCTTGATCTGAGAGACGGAGATCGATTGCTCTTGTCTCCGCCCACATATCTGGGGGGTTTCGCGGTACTTTCCTCACTAGAGTAAAGTACCGGAAACCTAACCTACCGAATGAAACCTAACTTTGACTCTTGTCAAAAGTCTTCCCTTTTATCAGGGGCGTAACATTTGGGGACTCGTCCGGGATGAATGTGATGAGGACCAGCTGTTCCAGATAGATGTCCCCGATCATCATTCAACCCATCTTCACTACAACTAGGGTGGACGACGACGTGTAGTGGTTCAATACCTACGAAGAGGGACTTGTATACAATCTGAGGTCAACTACGGGTGCCAGGAGAGTTACGCTGTCTCATCTGCAAAGTGAAGGTTCTACATTACACTGACAATGTCCACAGGAAAAGAGATTGAAATGGACTCCTCAGCGCTAGAAGACTTGAAGCTAGAAGTTGGTGGTAAACTGTACACACTGACAAGGGATGATTTTATTGAAGTGTGTGATTTCCTAA
This sequence comes from Pseudochaenichthys georgianus, assembly GCF_902827115.2. NCBI lineage: Eukaryota > Metazoa > Chordata > Actinopteri > Perciformes > Channichthyidae > Pseudochaenichthys > Pseudochaenichthys georgianus. The sequence goes on from NC_047523.1 coordinate 1,283,885, forward strand.
CTATTGCCGGGTCAACTTTTGAGTATTTATCAGGTAAAAGCCGTTCGTCTCTCATCTCACATGTTAGAAAGCACTTAGAGAGAGAAGAGCTAAGTGAACTTGAGGATCAGTGTATGGCAGAGCTACTTGTTCTAAAAGATAACATAGTTGAGTTACAACAGGCTGCTTTATTAAGAGAAGATAACAGAGGAAAAGAGCAGAGTTCAGGTTACAGAGAGTTAAACAAAAAGACACACCCTGACAGGCAACCGATACCCCAAGTGCAGGACATCCTTGACAGTCTTGGCGGTCATACGTGGTTTTCATTGTTAGACCAAGGGAAGGCCTACCATCAGGGTTTTATAGATGAAGACAGCAGACCTTTAACTGAATTGAATGTTCATTTATCTACCATAAGCCGTCTCCAAAGGCGTTTCAGAGAATTTGGCAGGACATCCAACCGGCCTCACAACCGCAGACCACCTGTAACCACACCAGCCCAGGACCTCCACATCTAGCATGTTCACCTCCAAGATCGTCTGAGACCAGCCACTCGGACAGCTGCTGCAACAATCGCTTTGCATAACCAAAGAATTTCTGCACAAACTGTCAGAAACCGTCTCAGGGAAGCTCATCTGCATGCTCGTCGTCCTCACCGGGGTCTCGACCTGACTCCGGTTCGTCGTCGTAACCGACTTGAGTGGGCAAATGCTCACATTCGATGGCGTCTGGCATGTTGGAGAGGTGTTCTCTTCACGGATGAATCCCGGTTTTCACTGTTCAGGGCAGATGGCAGACAGCGTGTGTGGCGTCGTGTGGGTGAGCGGTTTTCTGATGTCAATGTTGTGAATCGAGTGGCCCATGGTGGTGGTGGGGTTATGGTATGGGCAGGCGTATGTTATGGACGACGAACACAGGTGCATTTTATTGATGGCATTGTGAATGCACAGAGATACCGTGACGAGATCCTGAGGCCCATTGTTGTGCCATTCATCCACGACCATCACCTCATGTTGCAGCATGATAATGCACGGCCCCGTGTTGCAAGGATCTGTACACAATTCCTGGAGGCTGAAAACATCCCAGTTCTTGCATGGCCAGCATACTCACCGGACATGTCACCCATTGAGCATGTTTGGGATGCTCTGGATCGGCGTATACGACAGCGTGTTCCAGTTCCTGCCAATATCCAGCAACTTGGCACAGCCATTGAAGAGGAGTGGACCAACATTCCACAGGCCACAATCAACAACCTGATCAACTCTATGCGAAGGAGATGTGTTGCACTGCGTGAGGCAAATGGTGGTCGCACCAGATACTGACTGGTTTTCGAACAATTTCCCAAATTGCAATCAATAAAGTACCATCTTATCTTATCTTACCGCAGCATCCGGACCAAAACCACCAGACTCAGGGACAGTTTCATCCCACAGACGATTAAATACCTGGGGCCTCATTTATAACGCCGTGCGTAGGATTCACGTGGGAAGTTTGCTTACGTAGTAGAAATCCAAAAAATAGGTACAGAAATGTTCCGACATTTTCCGATTCACCAAACATTGCGTACCGGCGAGGAAAGTGCGTACGGCACTTCCTACGCTGGTTTCCCTTTATAAATCACAATCGACTTGAAATGCGGTGCAGCTTTTGCGTGCTTCACGTAACGGTAACGCCCATATTTGCATATAAATAGTCAAAGAAACGCCCATTCATTCATTCATTTTGACTGACTTTATGAAGAAGATCGCAGAAAATGACGACAGAACAGCTAAAAAAGACATATCATACCGTGTCAGATTTTGGTTCTTTTGGGGAGGTCGAGATAAATCATATTGTTTGGTGGATGCAGTCTGTACCAGAGTAGCAGCATGGAGGTCGGATCGTCACCAAAATAAATAAATAAGTGGTCCGAAAAAGGTTCATGACAAAAAGAATACAGATAGCCTTCATCAGGCAGTGTGTTTGTACCGTGGACAGGAGACCCCCCCTTGATGAGAAACTGTAAGAAATGATCGGGGAATCCCTCCGGAGTGGAGTCATGACGACTGGATCTGAATTATGTTTTTGTATTTGGTGGTTTGTGTTCCAGCTGTCGATCAGCTGTGCGCAGCGTCTCCACTGCAGCAACTCTATATCCACCAGTTAAAGGAAATACAACCAATGTGTTGTGTTATATTAGCTGTACAATTTACCACATATGGTGTTCTTAGTTTCCATACCTCCTGTGTTTTACGAGAGACTTATCAAGTCTTGGCAAACGGCATAACACACGAATAAACATGATAGTATAAAACCATGCTCGTATCTACAACCTATAGAAATGCAAAACGGCGTCAGTTTAGACGTAATTCTGTCCTTCTGCTTACCGCATCAGTTATGAGAAAACATTTCATAACATTAACACAACATATTCGAGGTGGTTTTAAATAACATTTCCATATTTATTTATTTCTCCAAGTTATGTTTTTGTCTGCACTGAGGAATCGCAAACAGGCGTTTGTTTAATCATTTTAAGATTGGCTTTAATCAATGTTTGAAAATGAATTCTTCATATATGATAAATGAGAGGTAACATTTTATTTATGGTATTATTTCCACATATTTCTCTCTCTTTGAAACAACATCCATAACATTCATCTGGCTGCTACTTAGAAATGATTTATCTAATATATCATATTCCAATCACTTGAATATACTTTTATTGCACTATATCACTTTTTACTATTTTACTTTTTTATTTACTTGCACTATTTTTTCTGTGTATCTGTTTTATTATGTTGCACTGTTGGAGGAGCCTGTGACCTAAGGGGGGGGGGGGGGGGGGTTGGTAGGACACGTTCAATTCCTGTTTTTAATAGTGTGTCGATGGGTTTCATTCCATTTAAAAATGCTGTTTGACGCTCGGCGTAAACTTCGCGCACTGCAAGTCCAACATCCAATCACAGAGCTTGAGGACAAATCACGGGGTTTGTCAAGCAAAGCACATGGTGTAGTCCCAAACGATAGCTGAGGATTCTGGGTAGTGTAGTGTCTTCTGCCATCCTAAACTCTGAACAAATATTTGTTTCCTCCCGTGAGTTACTACAAGCTATAAAGTAGATTTTAAAAATGTTTTATAGAATAAAAGCTCACTGCGGGACATTGTAGAAATGCGTGTGTGCACCACGACAAACGAGCCTCATTCACTTTACATTGGGGTTGTTTGCGTGGTGCAGACACGTAAAGCATAGCATAGTTTGTGACTCCACCACGCAATGCGGTGTTAAGGAGTCGTGGTGGAGTCACGCATTCTGGTGAGATCAGGTTGGTGTCAACCAAACGGCAAACTCTGGGTAAGAGCCGGGACGCCAATACGGAAGTGCCACACACTGCAGTTCATATATTGGCCGATAGGCGATGACTGCAGAAAGGAGCAATTTCCATAGACCCCCATGTTAAAATGCCCAACTTCACAGCAGAAAAAAACATGTTTCTACCCATGGATGCAATAAATATTATTATGAATATAGTTGCAGACGGTGCATGCATGCAGTTTTGTGGTAAGTGAAAATCGAGTACTTATTTATGTGTTAATGATTTGAATCAGCTACGTAATGAATGTTAAGGCTTGGGTTAGCGTGTAAGCGAGTGGTAGCTACATCGGTGCTAACAATGCTAATGTTAGCCTCCAAGTTAAAATCATAGACTGTATATATAAAGGTTAAAACGAAATAGACGTTAAGTGGGATAATACTGTAGAACAAACGGCTTCTGTTTGAGGTTGATAAAATAAGGTTACATCCTTGTAACTTAGAGAGATATTTTATTATGTAGGTCGGAACTGTATGCATCGCTAAGGTTAATTTAAATTGGCTATGCTCAAGTATGTAGACAAGCTAATGCTGAAGTAGTGTATGTGAAATCAACCTCACAATAAGATGTGTGTATATTACAATTATTAATGTCATATTTCAAGATGATTACTTAGATATTACAATATGGTTGGTTGAGCTGGAGTTCATTATTGAGCTTACACGTTAACGTCACAGTCATCTGAAGAACGAACCCAAACCTTATTGTTTTTATTAATTGCATTACCAAATTGGTATCAAATAAACAGTAAGCATTGGTAACACAACTTCCAAAGTTACAGTAAAATAAAAAGGACCCTGACTCGGACAATACACAATCCAACATGTTCAACAGAAGAGAATCAGTTATATTGTTTGTACACATGGTTCTTTACATATATATCTGTTTGTTTAAGCTGTCCAGGTGATGCAGACAGGCTGGACCAGAGAGTGAAAGACAGAACTGGACTCCTCACAGCAGTGAACTTCAGCACAGGTACAAAGACTCTTTTTTTCATACTGTACAAAGAATCAAGAAAGATATTGGTTTAAATGAATGAAGTATTGACTTGAATACACTGATATACATTCCATTAAACAATACTAAATACTAGATCACCTCCACATCAGTTATGTTGAGGGTTATTTCCATGCAAAAAGTTACATTTAGATGTTAACAAGCAATATGACTTTGTCAGCTTTCTAATTTAATGTATTGAAGGCAAAGATATTTAACACATAGTGAGAACTGCTACTATTTCTCTCTCAATATTGTCTGTAAAAACGTGGTAAAAGTGATTCTTTCAGTGAGACAACAGAGCAAGCTTCGACAGTTGCACTACGTTTTGATAACAGTTAAATATTATTTTGATAATAACATTTATTTCAATGTTGATGAACTTCATACTGTTCATTTGTCTTTGTAGCTCACTGTTGAAATAAAAAAAAAAACATTACAATTACAAATTGGTCAAATACATTCATCACCTATTGATTATACACAGCCAGTCTTCTCCCTGACAGAGACTTCTGAATCCAAAATTAATTCTATAATTTCTTCTTTAAACAATTCCAAATCAAAAGACACTTTTGGACTGGATTCTCTGTTTCTAAAGAAACATGCTACTACCCTCACAGGGACAATTACCAACATAATTAACACCTCTTTTAGGGAGGGAACATTCCCAAAAGACTGGAAGTTAGCCATTGTTGTGCCAGTCCACACATCCGGGGACACAACTGATGCAAACAACTATAGGCCCATTAGTATTTTACCTGTCATGTCTAAGATCTCTGAGAAATGTGTAGCTGAGCAATTGACTGGACATCTTAACAGTAGTCCTTTCACCCTACACCCCATGCAATTCGGCTTCCGAGCCAATCATTCCACTGAGACCGCAAATTGTTTCCTTGTGGAAAATATTAAATTAAAAATGGACAAAGGAGGCATGTTGGAGCAATCTTCTTAGATCTTAAGAAAGCTTTTGATACAGTCAATCATCAAGTACTCATTCACAAAATGTCTTATTTTAATTTCTCACCCAGTGCAATAGACTGGATGAGCTCCTATCTGTCAGACAGAGTTCAGTGTGTAAGGGTAAGTGGCGAGACATCACCACCCCTGAGGAATGAACTGGGTGTACCCCAGGGATCTATCCTGGGCCCAATACTATTCAGCCTTTATATAAATGACTTGCCCTCAGTGTGCACTGGATGTGAGGTGCAAATGTACGCTGATGACACTGTCATTTATGTCCATGCAAAAACCAAGGCCCAAGCTGCGGCCAAATTAAATGATGCAATGGTTCATGTAAATCAATGGCTTACTGACTCTCAGCTATATCTGAATGTTAAGAAGACAGTCTGTATGTTTTTTAGCAAGACCAACACTGTATCACACTGTGAACCCAAGGTCTATGTGTCTGGGGAGGTCATTCAAACAGTTACACATTTCAAATATCTAGGCATTATCCTTGACACTACTCTATCCTTCAATAAACAAGTGAGAAAGGTAATGCAAATAACTAAATACAATCTAGCAAATTTTAGATATATAAGGAACTGTTTGACAACACCTGTTGCAAAACTCTATATGACTGCCATGATCCTTCCCCACCTAACATACTGTATGACCAGCTGGACCCAGGCGAATAGCACAACATTAAGGCCTATCCTGTCACTTTACAAGCAAGCTCTCAAAGTTTTTGACAAAAAACCAAAGCTATACCACCATTGCAAAATCCTGGACAAACATAACCTGCTCAGCTGGGAAAATATATTAAAACACACTGATGCATGTCTCATTTTTAAAATTCTAAACGGCAAGGCACCCCCCCCCCACCACTCTGCACTTTTATACAACAGAAAATTCAAACAGCAGAACGATAGTTACGGCTGTAACTACGGTTCTATGAGTCCCGGATGACCGCCAGAGGCGGTGCTTTAGCACTGGATATGTCCATCGCGCGCGCATGCGCAGCTCGAGTACCAATAACAACAAAGTCACCTGTGACACCGGCTATATCCGCCGGTATTGTCAGAGGATCTGTTCCCCGAATCTTCTCGCGAGCACACAAGAATTCTGAGTGACAGGGAACTCTGGCGGTCATCCGGGACTCATAGAAGCGTAGTTACAGCCGTAACTATCATTCTATTTCGTCCCTACTGACCGACAGAGGCGGTGCTTTAGCACTGGATGACCTATACCAACAATGTCATGAAGAATCCAAGCCCTTGCTCACCACTGGAAGCAGCGGAGCTCGGCAAAAGGACCACGCCCAAAGAATGGGGAGTGGCGACATTGACCTGATGACAACTGGAGAATGTGCCAGAAGACGCCCACGACGCCGCGGTGCAGATGGTCTCCAGGGGCACCCCTCTCAGGGCAGCCCAATATGTTGAGATGCTCCTTGTAGAGTGGCATCTCAGCCTGGTGGCAGGGGGCGGCCACTGGCCCCGTAAGCCTGTGAGATGGTATCGACAACCCAGTGGGGAAGCCACTGGTTAGAGGGCCTAACCTCCTTTAGTGCCGCCAGGGCAAACTCAAGAGTTGCTCCTCCTGCCGTATACAGGCAGTAGCCTTGATATACGCCCTTTGGGCACCCCCCGGGCACCCCCCGGGCACAGCAACTTCGATGTGCCGTACTCCTGAATGTCAAAGCGTGCCAGCTGGGCAGGCTGATTGAAGTGAGTTTGTGGAAGGACCCCGGGCGGGAATGCCACATTTGCCCAAAGGGCAACGCATGAGAGTCCCACCTCGGGCATATATTGTTTATGGAGAGGACATGCAACTCCCCGACTCGCTTCCCTGAGGCTATGGCAAGCAGAAATGCTGCCTTTGTGGGCAGCCACCTAAGCCCCACCTGGGCCAGGGGCTCGAAGGGAGGAGGTGATAGGGCATCCGGCAGCAAGGGCAGGTCCCAAGCCGGAGCCCTCGGGGTGCAAGGGGGACGCTGCCGTAAAGCCCCTCTCATAAAGAGGGACACCGACCTGTGGCACCCCGCCGTGGCGCCGTCGACCCGAACATGTTGGGCAGAATCGCAGCCACATAAATTCAGAGTGGAGTGAGAACGTCCACTATCTAGAAGGGACTGTTGTCTAAGCAACAATGTACATGCTGTCCCCAAGGAACACGCACATTCTTGCCCCCCAGTTGGGGTAGAAAGTGCGTGAGTGCAAGCTGCACGGCCCGAAGCTCTAGCACGTTGACCCGGTGCGCACTCTGCTGGGCAGACCACTGACCCTGAACGGTCCTGCCCTGCCGCACTGCACCCCACCCTGAGAGACATGCACCTATGGTGATGGTCTCCTGGCGGGATGGGATGGCGCCCATGGGCACACCTACCAGAGATAGGCCTTGCCCCTCCAGCGTGACGGAGAGTGGAGCAATGCTGCGACACCCTGACTTCACTGTGCCTGTGCCACTTGGCGTCCAAGTGAAGGCTGTTCAGCCACATCTGCATGGGGCACAACGACAGCGGGCCTAAGGGCCCAGCGGCCGAGGCAGCTGCCAGTCTGCCCAAGGGCCGGAGGAACTGAATATAAGGCACCCTCTTGCCCGGCCCACGTGGAAGTAGGCATCCCTCGGTTGGGAACCACTCCACCTGTGTGTATGCAGTAGTCAGCATATAGAATGGCAGCACCTTCAGGAATCTGTTGATTCCTCTGAGGTCCAAGATCGGGCGAAATCCGCCGACTTTCTTGCTCACGAGAAAGTATGCCGAGTAGAACCCCCTGGCTAAGCAGAGGGTCTTACTGGGTTGATTGCGTCCTTGGACAAAAGGACGGACAACTCTTGGCCCAGAGGCAGGGCCCCTGCCGGATCGCTGACGACTGTCAATTAGACCCAGCCGAAGGCTAGGGGCCGGAGCTGCGGTCCGTACCCCTGGGTTAAGGTGAAAACCACCCAAGGGACGGAAGTACAGACTGCCCAGAAACTGAGCTGCTGCTGGGAAAGCAGCCGCCGACCACCCCCGGGATTTCAGAGCCCAGCCCCCCGGACCCTGGAGCCTCTTGGGGGGGTTCCGGTAAGGCTCTGGGGCACGAGGCCGCCTGGAAGGCGGGTGACATGGGGCACGAAAGTCATTGGGAGGCGGTTGAGTGGGCCGCTAAGACCTCTGCAGACCACCCCTGTAATCCAGCGGCTGAGTGCGGCTGCTAGAGCGGCCCCTGGGCCTGCTGGGAGTGGGCACAGGTCTGCGAGGACCCGAGTGCTGCTGCCTGGTCTGCCTAGCTTGGGCGGCACACTCCAGTGCCTCCAGGGCAGCTGATCTAAACAGCTCCCCTGGCTCGACTGGTACGCGACGGAGGACTCTCCGTCAACCGGAGGAGGTGCGTCAGCCGAAGGAGGGGTGCCAACCGATCATGCCCCTCTCGGCAGCTAGCCGATCCACTTTAGAGGACAGCCTATTTCTAGTCCTTCTATTGGGGGGGGAGCACACAAAGCCATCGCTCCCTCAAGTCGCCGGGAACGGCCGAATTGATCTGGAGGAGTACGTGACAAGGAGAGGTGTCTGTTGGCTGCTGCCAGACGTTCCACCTCAGTGATTCGAGCCACTCTGAGCACCCGAGGCATGCAGCTACAGCTCATGCAGGCGTTTACCGTGAGAACCTCCCTCAGATGTTCGAATTTCGTCCCCACTGACCGCCAGAAGCGGCCGAGGCAGGAGAGGCAGCGGTCGTGGCCGTCCTCGGGCTCAAGAGAAACCCTACAGGCGCTACATGAATGAACCATTCTGTAGGTAGCCAGATGCAGTGTAGCCAGGAGTGGGTGCGGGAACACAGCCTTCACCAGCTACCTGCTTAATGGAAAGAGTAGAGCGTTGCTGCTACTCGCCGAACAGAAAGAGGGATGTAATTACACCCACGTTACGGCAGAGGGAGCGGGAGCGAGATCACTGCCTTCACCTAGCTGGATTAGTAAATAAAACAGTTTACCAAGAGCGGGGGCGAAAACACTGCCTTCACTGGCTGAGCTAGAGGCGAGTGCCAGATGCAGCGTAACCGGGAGCGGGTGCGGGAACACAGCCTTCACCAGCTACCTGCTTAACGGAACCAGGCAGTTTAGCGTCTACCAGGAGCGGGGGCGAGAACACTGCCTTCACTGGTTAAATTAAGACGAATGCCAGATGCAGCGTAACCGGGAGCGGGTGCGGGAACACAGCCTTCACCAGCTACCTGCTTAACAGAATAAACAAGGCAGTTTAGCGTCTACCAGGAGCGGGGGCGAGAACACTGCCTTCACTGGTTGAGTTAGAGACGAATGCCAGATGCAGCGTAACCGGGAGCGGGTGCGGGAACACAGCCTTCACCAGCTACCTGCTTAACAGAAAAAACAAGGCAGTTTGGCGTCTACCAGGAGCGGGGGCAAGAACTGCCTTCACTGGTTGAGTTAGAGACGAATGCCAGATGCAGTGTAACCGGGAGCGGGTGCGGGAACACAGCCTTCACCAGCTACCTGCTGAACAGAAAAACAAGGCAGTTTGGCGTCTACCAGGAGCGGGGGCGAGAACTGCCTTCACTGGTTGAGTTAGAGACGAATGCCAGATGCAGTGTAACCGGGAGCGGGTGCGGGAACACAGCCTTCACCGGCTACCTGCTTAACGGAGAAACAAGGCAGTTCCGCGTCTACCAGGAGCGGGGGCGAGAACACTGCCTTCACTGGTCGAGTTAGAGACGAATGCCAGATGCAGCGTAACCGGGAGCGGGTGCGGGAACACAGCCTTCACCAGCTACCTGCTTAACAGAAAAAACAAGGCGGTTTGGCATCTACCAGGAGCGGGGGCGAGAACTGCCTTCACTGGTTGAGTTAGAGACGAATGCCAGATGCAGTGTAACCGGGAGCGGGTGCGGGAACACAGCCTTCACCGGCTACCTGCTTAACGGAAAAACGAGGCCGTTTGGCGTCTACCAGGAGTGGGGGGGCGAGAACTGCCTTCACTGGTTAAGTTAGAGTCGAACGCCAGATGCAGTGTAACCGGGAGCGGGTGCGGGAACACAGCCTTCACCAGCTACCTGCTGAACGGGAAGAGTAGAGCGGTGCTACTACTCGCCGAACAGAAAAAGGGATGTAGCTACATCCGCATTACCGGTAGAGGGAGCGGGAGCGAGAGCACTGCCTTCATCTAGCTGGGTAAAATAAAGAAGCTAACAGTATACGCAAGACGTTAGCCGAGCGGCTGCTGCTAACGATCAAGCGAGATCAAGTCAAATAACACACATGTTTAAGACCAGATAACTAGCTTCTAAAGAATAGAATAGCATAGAGCCGTAGTTACAGCAGTAACCATGGCCAGGGCTCACACGGCATCTGACCGTAGTTACAGTAGTAACTATGGCCAGTACTTACACGGCTTAGAACCGTAGTTACAGTCGTAACTCTGGCCAGTACTTGCACGGCTTGGATACTTACACAGCATAGAGCCGTAGTTACAGTAGTAACTCTGGCCGGTACTTGCATGGTTTAGAACCGTAGTTACAGTAGTAACTATGGCCAGTACTTACACGGCATAGCGCCGTAGTTACAGTAGTAACTCTGGCCAGTACTTGCATGGTTTAGAACCGTAGTTACAGTAGTAACTATGGCCAGTACTTACACGGCATAGAGCCGTAGTTACGGTATTGCCTATGGCCAGTACGTGCACGGCTTGGAACCGTAGTTACAGTAGTAACTATGGCCAGTACTTACGGCTTAACCCCGTAGTTACAGTATTAACTATGGCCAGTACTTACACAGCTTGGAACCGTAGTTACAGTAGTAACTATGGCCAGTACTTACGACTTAACCCCGTAGTTACAGTATTAACTATGGCCAGTACTTACACAGCTTGGAACCGTAGTTACAGTAGTAATTATGGCCAGTACTTCCGGCTTAGAACCTTAGTTACAATAGTAACTGTGGCCGGTGCCTAAAAGTGTCAGCCAACGGCTGCCCACTAGACAATATAATAATGGGAGGATGAAATCCTCCTTAATGGCCATACATGCAGAGCACACGGCACACACAGTGAAGATTGTTCTCTGCATATCGTCCTAGTGCTAGGAGTCTAGTACTAGGAGCAGTAAATACCACGATATAGCGCTACTGCAACCACACCATGCGTTTACCGGGAGCAGCAGCGAGAGCACTGCCCCCACCGGCTGAGTTAAATAATGAAGCTTAACCGTACATGCAAGGTGTTAGCCAAGCGGCTGCTGCTAACAATCAAGCAACCAAGTCAGAACACAATGTTAAGACCAGATAATTAGCTTCTAAGAAAGAGAACAGCCCGCATAGAACCGTGTCTGGTTACAGTAGTAACCGCACATGCCGAGCACACAGCACCCGCCGTGAAGATGTTCTCTGCAGATCATCCTAGTGCTAGGAGTCTAGTACTAGGAGCAGTAATACAACGAACTAGCGCTACTGCAATCAAACCCTATGCTACAGGGAGCGGGAGCACTGCCCTGAGTTAATAGTTAAGCTCAACAGCAAGGTGTTAGCCAAGCGGCTGCTGCTAACAACCAAGCGACCAAGTCAGAACACAAATGTTAAGACCAGATAATAGCTTCTAGGAAATAGAAAGTACTTACCTTACTTTCTGCATCTAAACGAAAAACGGGTTTAAAGTATGACACTCTTGGCTTTCCATACTAAATCGAATGAGGGACGCAGCCAAAGCTGGGACTCAAATGCTAATGATAGCTCGGGCACAACGCCACAAGCAGAACTTTCAGAAGAGCATAAGGGCAACTTTATGGGAGAGGAAGCGGGAACACTGTCGTCACCAGAAAGTCTAAGCCACAAACAATCAGACGGTAATCAGGACAACTTGGCTGGGAGCGGGTGTGGAAACACAGCCATCACTAGCAACAAGCTGACACAAACCTGTCTGTCGCGGCTCTGCACAGCCGGCGCAGCTCCTGGAGGACGCGTCTAACGACCCGTAGCCCCGACTGTCAGTCGCGAAGCTTCACGCGGCCAGCTGTTTGCAGAGAAATCCCTCCGATCAAACGCTCAAACCTGAACGCTGTAGGCTACGAAAACGTAGCCACGGTACCCTCGCGCAGCGAGAAGATGAAAAGGAACAGATCCTCTGACAATACTGGCGGATATAGCCGGTGTCACGTGGGTCACAGGTGACTTTGTTGTTATTGGTACTCGAGCTGCGCATGCGCGCGATGGACATATCCAGTGCTAAAGCACCGCCTCTGGCGGTCAGTAGGCACGAAATAGAACCACAAGGTCTGCCCTAAGAGGGGACTGTGTAGTCCCTCTTAGGTCCAGTTCCTTTGGCAAACACTGTTTCTCTGTGAGGGCATCTACACTCTGGAACACAATACCAATACAGATCAGGAATAACACCTCTTATCATACATTTAACCGCAATCATAAGAACTGGCTTTTAAACAATCAAAAATGTGAACACTTTTAACTGAATCAAGGTATGATGATATTTCATCTGTTTGCATGTTTGTTTGTTCCTCTCTATTGTTGTACTACTGTTCCTATTTATTGTTTTACTGCTATTTATTTATTGTTGAACTGCTATTTATTTATTGGTGTACTGATGTTGTCTGCTGTACTCTATTTAATTATGTTTTTATTTTCTAGTCTTGTTGTGGTCAGTTAACATCTTGCCAAGGACAACAGTTGAAAATTAGCCTGCTGGCTAATACTGGCTCATTTACAGCAATGTGAATTAATGTGCACTGTCCTTTAAATAAAATAAACAAACAAACAAACAAACAAACAAACAAAATAATTATATCAACAGCCCCTAAACACACAAACACACTGCTTTCATAAATAACACACTTGTTCTGCAATAATATGTTTTATGTTTCCTGTCATTTTTGTTAGGAAAGGACATGCCTGAAAGACACGACATGTTCTCCTTCTCTGAGGGTCAAGAAGAACATCCAAGAGGAACATTAAAAGCTGATGTTATGAGATTTTAAGACCAGTACAGGACATTCACTAAGAAACTACTTTTATTGTAAAAACAGTCAGCTGATCGAATGCAGCTATTTCCACATCTCCACTCCATCAGCTGATTATTTCTATTTGCCTCACTTTATGAGCTTCACATCACTTGTGCCTTGTACCGCAGAGTTTGCAACGTCACAAATAAATGGGGCCAATCTTCAGTCAGATGTGAATGTGTAATCTAACATTTTCAGTAAGAATAATGGACGAAAGGAATGCAAATACAAATACAATGTATTGAAATGTGAACCAAAAGTTAATCAAATGTTTTAAATAAAAAGCACATATGGACAGAAGGTGTAAACCTATTAAATGTATAAGTAAACACATTTAGTCAAATAAAGTGACAGACTAGGCCTGTGCAGTTGGTATCAGCTATGCCCAGCATGGGCTCCTCCATCAGCCCTGGTCCTCCTCGCTGAGGAAAGACCCTCAGTCCTCTCCAAACCAACAGACAGGACGTCCATCACACAGAGGATTCTCCCTGAAGTCTCTGCTGCTCTCTGAACACCACGCTGTCTCAATCCGTCCACACTGAATATGAGATGGGGAAAATGAAAATAATAAATCTTTAAATACATGTTGTCTTTTGAATTGTTTGTCTAAAGTCAAGGATCTAGAACTGGTACTTATTTGTAATGATACAGTCTGGTTATTATGCTGTTTGGAGGAGGCCTTACAGGTAAGAGCACTAACTAGCTACCATCACATGTACCTTAGCTTGACTTAAATGTATTAAACGTATAGTTAAGTGATATCAAAATATAAATAACTAATGTCATGCAAACATATTAATATTTGCTTGATTTCAGTGTTGAATTTAGCACAATTGCATACAAAGGGGTTTTAAGATTCTGAAGTATTATGCTAAAAACTCAATAACTTAGATTATTATTTATAGTTTTGCTGAATAGTTTCATGTCCGCTTACCTTAGAAACGTAAAATGTGACGGCAGTGTGCAGATGGGGAGCATGTTAGCTTAGCTTGGTAGCTTCAGCCAGGTCTCGCCTCGGCTCCGCCTCTTTGCCCTTATTTGGAGCAGGCTGGAGTAGGCGGGAGTTGAACTCTGACGTCACTGTCGAGCCGTTAGTGGCCGACTCCGCCTACTAAGGGCTTCTCGGCAACTCTGCAGAATCTTATGGGTGACGTCACGGACCCTATACGTCCATTTATATATACAGTCTATGGTGTCAACAGATGGACTATCAAAAATAAAGTGTTAGCTATTTATTTAACAGTTTTATAACCGACATTACCTTTTAAATTGGTATTTGAATCTTTAATCTTTATTAAAACTATTATAATGACGTTTTTATTATAATTATTTTAATTTTATTATGTATATATATATTTTTTTTTTATAGGTTTCATATTGTATCTATTCATTTTGTCCGTCTTCCTTAATTTTTCTGAGAGGGAATCATTATTTAATTTATTGTATTTTTTATTATCAAACTTATGCTTTTAGGCTGCATGTTTTCAAAAAGCTCTTACCGTCTGATGTGAGGGGAATGTTCTTGTTCCATTCTGTTTTATGTGCCAATTTATCAAAGCACTTTGAGCTGCACCTGGTGTATGAAATGTGCTTTATAAATAAAGCTTATACTGTATATATTATTCATATATGCCCATAAGCTCCTACCACATGAACGCATTATTTCATCATAACGATATCTGCGTTACTTAATTCTTATATATGAAGGTTGGCTTAGACTGCTCAAATGTTCACCTCTCCCCGAATAGAAACTGTTTCCATTCCATTTCAATATAATCTCTGCATCTCCATTCATCAGAGCATCTTCCCAAACTGAGCCTCTGCTGTATGAAGAGCACAGCTTTGATTGACAGGAGGAGGGGCTGCCCCTTGTTGAATACTCGCCAGGTTGATGAGTTTGGCTCACAGGATTTCCAGAGGGGGAAACTGCAAAGTGCTCAATTAGGTTTGCACGCTCCACTGACTGCTTTAAAAGAGCAGGAGGAAAATATTGATGGATATGGAAGATTGGAAGATCCATGTTTTTAAATTATTTAATTAAATCACCTGTGAGAAGAACCAGTCAAGTCGTGAGAAATTAAAATGATCCTACAGACTAATGGAAACCAATTCAAATATAAGATATGGATTTATAGACAAATCTGGAGTCTGACTGATTGCTTTACACTCCCACAGCATCATTACTTGGAGCTGAGTGGAACTGAACACATTTACACTGACAGCGGAGGTATAGACGCTCGGGTTAATCATTATTGGCAGTCGCCACCTTTGACACATGAAGTGTGTGTGAATGTGGAAGTCTCTATACAGTTAGGATACAGGCTTTGGGAAAAGCCTGTAATACTTCATTATATTCAAATCCAACATGCAAAATATGAAACTGACATTTTGGTCAGGAAATACGGTACGATCAGCTGTGCCATGACTGTGTCTCCTATTGGAAATTAATTTCATAAAGCAAGGTCTGGTTGCTTTACCAAGTCCAAACTTGTTGTTGTGTCAGCAGTTTAATTGTAAAGAAAATATTTTTTGTTCAGGATTCAGTAGTTAGGGTTAATTAAAATGAACAGCAAATATTTCCATATTCAGTAGAAAAGACATTTCAAAAATACTGAATCATTTAAATACTCCACAATACAATAGACTCTAGAATGTAATAGGCCTACAACATGATGTTGTACATACATTTTTGCTCCTGTGGGGATTGCCCACAGTTTGTAAGTCGCTTTGGATAAAAGCGTCCAACAAGTCAAATGTAATGTAATGTAAATACATGAGGATTATGTAATGTATAACCTACAGTTGAGACCAGTGTTGTCAAATTAACCAGGATGGTAACCTTAACAATCTGAACTTTAATATTTCTAATTTAGATATTTTTGCCCGACCTCCCTCAAACAGCCCTGATAAAATGTCTGACAGTGTACCCCAGCCCAGAAAGCATATGGAGATCATCTGCAGTACATGTTATCAGCTCACAATGAAGAAAACAGTTCACACCCCCACGCCCCAGACAATGACGCAATCCATGAGCATGCTGCCTTCCACCTGTCTTCTCTTTCACTCCACACGCCGCAGAGCCCAGCCGGGAGGCCTGGCGGGAAACTACGATCACAATCATCTCCTTTCAGATCCAGACTGCTCTCCAGCTGTTTCACCCAGCACACCTCTTCCATAGGGAACTGACACCAAAACAACTGAATTATTTAAATGAACCCTGCTATCATTTTCATTGTCACTCTACTCAAAAGTTCAGATCAGATTGAAAAATGTAGAAAACATAATGTATTAGACATTTGACATCAAAGGAAACAATCATGGATATGTTAGTAGCTGTGTTCAGATTCTTCTGAAGACAAAACTGCATTCTTATCCTATCTTACTTGTTTGTTTTTCACTTACAATTCCCCCATGAAATATAAGAAGCTTATATACAACAATCAAATCACACAGCTGGCAGTGGTTAAGTAAGAGTTTATCCAATTTCAAGGAAGTTCTCTCATGAGTTCATCATGTGGAGGACAGCCAACGCGTACAAAAATACTGACAGCTGGATTTATCCTGCCGTCAGTAAAAACACATCTCTGCAGTCTTTCAATAGCTATTCACATCCTGCTGTTCCGACATCTGTCTCGAACCATACATATATTAAACATGAAGAAACACTGCTAATTGTCAAACACTATAAAGCAGTTGTGAAACAATAGTCTTCTGTTGTCTCGAGGTTCAGCAGAGAAACACTTTTAATCCATCCTCAAATTCTTATAATGCAGCTGATGGTTATATTCTAGGGGTGTAACGGTTCACAAACATTTCGGTCCGGTACGTACCTCGGTTTTTAGGTCACGGTTCGGTTAGGTACGTTTTCGGTACAGCAGAAACAATTATTTTGATGTTTGATGTATTGCCAGCCGCGTAACCAATGTTAGTTGAATAATGCCGACAAACAGCTTTGGTTCGGTCCACCTGTCTTTGTCCGTCATCCTTGTACGTAACTGCGAAACCAAAATGTTCCCAAACCGGAGACTTCAATGATGCTGGAGGATTTTCGAGCTCAACCATTTCGACAGTTCCTCAAACTACTGACTACATATGAACGCATCCCTCTGACCAGCTCTCATGGTATGCCTCTCGTCCAATGAAATGACTTGGTCTCTCTATGACGCGTTGAACCCAATGTGAGCAAATTACTCTGAACGCTGCGACACAGCACCTGAGATTACTTCCAAAAAGTTGTTCACGTTCTCAATTGTTTACGTTTAACGTTATATTCGTTCGGTACACTTCAGTACACACCTGTACCGAACCAAAGGGTACGTGTACCGTTACACCCCTATTATATTCCAATCCTTTACAAATCTGTGTTATGTTGTGTCTATGTCTTAAATTCTTCAGAATGTGTTTCCAGAATGTCTCCATGGTTCCTGCTTGTTAGACGTTTCTCTGGTGTTGCTGGTGAAGCCACATTAATAAAGCTGCAGGAGTCCTCAGCTGATGGAGAGTCTGCATGCTCCTGTCAGAGATGAGTGTCCATATGTTGGTTTTAGAGAATGTTTTTAGTTCAGTAACATTCCGCTACACGCTCTGCAGGGACGGAGGCGAGCCGCCCCGTGGGTCCATCTGTCCCGCAGTGGGAGCTCCCTGGGGCCCCCGCTCTGTCCCTAGGGGGGCCTTATGTCCCGGTGGGCTTTCCCTTAAATTACACACAATGAGGTGCCTGAAGTCATTTTACCCTGTATTGATTTTTCATTCCAAGTAAGTAAGTTTGTTGGATTTTACTTTATAAATTGTATCACAAACATGAGATGGATCTTTTGAATCCAGAATATGTCCTCTGTCATATAAGGGTTGTGCCTTGTGCCTGTTTTGACATGCTTTCTGTAACAAACACCTACTTTGAGATGCTCACAGTACCTGTTTGTCTGCTGTTCCTCGAACCTGAGTACAGGCAAAGCCCAGAATCTGCTGCTCCTGAAGCTGCTGATGTAATGGTACCCATGGTAAGGGTTTAGGTGGGTCTGTCTTAAATGGTCAAACAAGTCTATGCTAACTTCACGGCTCTGCATTGGATGCAACTTTTTTGAACCCACACTCAAAACTGCTGGTCAGACCACCGCCTCTATACGGCCCTATGTTACTTGTGAGTGTGTCAAACTCAGTAAAAGAACAGATGAGATTTAACCTGTTAGGCCACCAGCCTGTTTTTCAGGTCTCAGGCTCAAAAATGATATTCCCAGAACAAATGACCATATCTTCCCTTCTAAAAGGGTTAAATTAATAATCGTGGTGTGATGTCTGTGTTAGCTTCTCATGTCGCGAGTTTGGATCGGTCAGTAATGATACTAATACCTGTAGAATCTGTGGAATCTCAGCATGCTAATCGATATCTTGTTTGTACAGATACGATAAGTAATAAGGGTATTTTAAGTTCTGTGCTAAGTGTGTTAGCATTTTTTCGCTCAGGGCTAATTCAGAGCCTTTGTTATTAACCTTATATTTCATTTTGCTAAAAATGGTTAATATTGTCTGATAGCTGAGTTTCTTCCCGTTAAGTTAAGTTAACATTAATAGGTTTTTATGTGTTAAAGGTCCCATGTCGTGCTTTTCTGGTTATTGTGTGTTATGAAGGTTTGTGTGCATTTAAACGGTGTGCAGAGTCAAAACCCTCAAAGTACACCCTGTAGCGAGTAAAACTCTAACACGGAAAATACCTCCCCAAAACGCCTCGTTGAAGATACGTCATTGTCCATTTGATTCTTCTGGGTGCGGCATGATGTCAACCCGTACCCGGAACGAAATGGACCAATCCGCAGAGCCGTTACGTTAAGCCCCCGCTGATTGGTCCAAATTGACCAATCCACGGACTTCCTCACACACACACACAGTGCAGGCAGCTCTGGTGATTTCTCCTCCCTGGCTGCAGGCTGATAACAGACAGTTGGGATTCTCTCTGCAGACCCATTCTCACAGCGTTTATCAACCTTTCTCTTACTCAATATCAAGCCACACTTATTGTTTTTACCTCGGCTGTGACTTTGTGTGTGCTCAGGATGAGTTTCGCTGTGTATCGCTAAACAAGGAAACAACACCTCCACGGAGCTCAGCGCGATTCACAACGTCCCGACCAATCAGAGCACACTGTGCTCACAGGGAGGGTGGGGGCTGGAGCTATTGGAGCTACAACGAGCCGTTAAAGGCAGAGAGTGAAATTCAGTGAATACACGTAGTTTACAGAGATGTTGTTTGAGAAACCAATGTGAGTTTGGAACATTGCACGATATAAATCTATTCTAGTAGACCTCAACAATGGAATCATGATCAGTGGAAATGGCCACGACATGGGACCTTTAAGAAGCCCTCAGACGCTGTTACTTGCAGATTACATTACATTGCATTTAGCTGACGCTTTTATCCAAAGCGACTTACAATAAGTACATTCGACCAGCAAGACACAACCTTGAAGAAAACAGAATCATATAAGTACATCAGGTTTCAAAGAGCCGATCGTTTCAAGTGCTACTCAACTGGCTGTAGATAAGCCAGTCCTTTATTAGTATATAAGTGCTCTGTTAGCAGTTCTTTGTTAGTCATTCTATCGCTCGAAGTGGAGTCGAAAGAGATGAGTTTTCAGTCTGCGCCGGAAGGTGTGTAAGCTTTCTGCGGTCCTGATTTCAATGGGGAGCTCATTCCACCATCTTGGAGCCAGGATAGCAAACCCACGTGTTTTTGCTGATGGGAACTTGGGTCCCCCTCGCAGCGAGGGTGCAGCGAGCCGTTTGGCTGATGCAGAGCGTAGAGCATGTGCTGGGGTGTACGGTTTAACCATGTCCTGGATGTAGGAAGGGCCAGATCCATTCGCAGCATGGTACGCAAGTACCAGTGTCTTGAAGTGAATTCTAGCAGTTACCGGAAGCCAGTGGAGGGAGCGGAGGAGCGGCGTGGTGTGGGAAAATGTTGGAAGGTTGAAGACCAGACGAGCCGCTGCATTCTGGATGAGCTGCAGAGGTCGGATGGCACATGCAGGTAGACCAGCCAGGAGGGAGTTGCAGTAGTCTAGGCGTGAGATGACGAGAGCCTGGACCAGAACCTGCGTCGATTTCTGGGTCAGCTGGAGACGCATCCTCCTGATGTTGTAAAGCGTGTATCTGCAGCAGCGGGTTGTAGCAGCGATGTTTGCAGTGAAGGACAGGTTGTTATCTAGGGTCACACCCAGATTCCTTGCAGTCTGAGTCGGGGAAACAACAGAGGGGCCGATGTTGATAGTTAGGTCAAGAGAGGGACAATCTTTTCTATCTTCCCCATCTGGAGGTTGAAGTCTCCGAGAAGTACAGCGGGAGGGCCAGTTTCAGGGATGTGTGAGAGGAGATTATCTAATTCCTCCAAGAAGTCCCCCAAGGCGCCTGGTGGACGGTAGAGAACAACAATGGTTAATTGTATAGCATGGGTTACTGTGACGGCATGGAATTCAAAGGTGGAAGGAGGGAAGTTAGGTAGCTTGAAGAGGGAAAAGCTCCATTTGGGAGAGAGCAGGAGACCAGTGCCACCTCCTCTGCCAGTGGGTCTGGGTGTATGGGAGAAGGAATATGCTGTGGAGAGAGCTGCTGGGGTGGATGTGTTGGATGGAGTAATCCACGTCTCAGTGAGAGCAAGGAAATCCAGGGTCTGCAGGGAGGCGTAGCCAGAGATGAAGTCAGCCTTAGGAACAGCTGACTGGCAGTTCCACAGGCCACCTGAAACTAGATGCTGGATCTCAGTGGAGCACGTGGGATAGACGAGAGCAGGCCGGTTATAGCGATTAGGAGATACACGGGGCCAGTGATAACTGCGAGAAGACACATGAACAGGAATGGAGAAAATACACATGATTATAGCATGAGGGGCTAGAAAGCTAAACAAAAGAAAAATAATAATAAGACACCAGTGATACTTAGCTCAATTAGAGTAGGATTTGCCTCCTCTTTGCCACCCTCGTGACTCCCGCAGGACTCCAATGTCTTTGTCGGTCTTCGGCTGTCTGACGCTGACGCTCAAGAAAGAGCTGCCTAAATGGACGCCTGATTGCTGAGTTCTCACAGCTATGGTGCCACGCCCCTCTAGTTAGTTAACTCTCTACAGCTGATGGGCGACAACTCAGAGGGCGTGCGGATTTAAATGCAGCCCAGGCAGAAACTGGAGGCAGTGAGAGTTTCACGTGGTCAGATCTGAGATTTAAATTCTCTCAAAAGTGCCCTTTTAGCTACAATAACTACAGAACAATTATACAGAGTAGAATAACTGAAATAGAGAAGTCTAATTAAACAAGATTATTACTTACAGCGGTTTCTGCGTCCAAGGAGGTGTAGCAGCCAGGTCAAGGAGCACACTGAGTTAACCAGTTTTTGAGACCGCTATGTAAATGCTTTGTCAGCTGAGAACTGGTTTCTCCAGCTGTTTCTAAACTTCTCGCACAATCAACTCAGAGGGCGTGCGGATTTAAATGCAGCCCAGGCAGATGTTGCGACTTTTCCCCCGCCCGCGGGGGAATGGCGCTTAACAGGTTAAGAGACTTTGATTTAAAATGTGCCACATTTTTTCATCTCTGTTGGCCCAACACTGTCTACTAGAAAACAACGTTTATATTATAAACTAAATGTTAAAGTAATTTTTGCCCCAATGAGGTCATAATGTACCTGCAGCTGTTTGATAAGCACAACACCTTTTTGAAGAAAAAACACTTTAATTTGATACAACAGTTAAGTTTGTGAGCTAACAACTATCGATAAGCTAACGCAAAGGGCGCACTAGAGAGGATGGATGTTCATTGGCTCTCACCGCTCCCACACAGAGCATATTGAACTGATCAGGGCTTAGATGCTCAGCGGACCTTCTGTGTAATCATAAATCCCTGGAGCCTCTTTGGCTGTAGCTTGAATCATTTTAACGCAATAAAATGAACAGGTTTCTTTGTCTGTGTCGCAGCCAAGATGCTGATCGTTTCGTGTCATGAACTGAGTTTTTGTATTAATTGTTCTTTTTTTATTCTGATCTGTATTTTCACTTTGTGACTTGTTTGGTTTTACTTCCTGTCCATTTGTTTAATTTGTTGTCAGATTGTCGTCCATGTTCCTGCCTGTTTTTCTGCAGGATTTTTCAGAAAGTTAAATGATATGTTTTATTTACAATATCCTCTTTTCATGACAATACCACTTGCATGGTACTTCTGAAACAAAAACACTGCTTCCCACAGATGGCAGTAGTTCTCGCAGTAATGGATTAACTGGAGGAGGCAGGGTAAGGAACAACTGGATCGCCCCCAGCAGAGCATGTACATTCATTTCTCTCTCAAATGCCCAGGGGCAATGTAACAATTGTCGTAATGTAGCTGCTTTAATGCTGCATGTAATGAGACACAGTGTGTAGCATATAGCCAAGGTGATTGGAATTCATTTGTGTTCCTAAGAGAGAAGCTTTCATTTCACACTATTAGTGCGGCTCTATAAATAGTCAGTTTGTCAGTCCATTGGTTCATTAGTCTGTTAGTCCGACACATCACCAGAGACGTGTTAGCATGATTAGATGTATTACCATCATATTTAGAACATGTAGAGGGGCTGATGACATAGATCCATGGGCGTAGGAAGCATCCTGAATGTGGGGGGGACATTTTTAACAGGGGGTGTGGCGGTCCCCCACCACAAAAAAAAAATAGATTTCCTGTATTCTGGTGGTTTGATACTTTTATGTGGCTAAACTAGCATAAGGGAAATGATGGGTACATTTTGTAATTTCATCTAGTAGTAAAGAAAGGAAACACTTTTCATTATTAATTCAGAGCCGTCTTTGAATTAATAAAAAGCAGTTTAAATGCCTATTTTTTGTACATTTATATACAACAATAAATATTTGTGAGTGCATTGAGAGATATTGTTCTGGAGAGTCATTTATATATACATCGCAAAATATATTTGTGAATCCTTCTGTGAGCATTTATTAATATTGAGACTGATCTGACTCCATACAGATGTTAAGTTCACCTGAATGGTATCATTGACTTAAATGTTCTAATAAATGTTGCTCTTCTGTCTATATTGGTCATGTCTGAAATGTTTCCTGTTCAATATCCCCACTGATTTCATTAACATTCTGGGATGAGAGTCCACATCACAATTGACTCTAAACTGTCATTTCCCTTTCATCACTCACCTCAGCAACGGACCTCTCTCCACTGTCCCTGTGTTCTGCCTCTGACTCACTCTCCAGGTGGTGAAGTGATCATTATGTATTGAGCAGTATACTCTTTCACATTGAAAACTGCTAGAATCCACTTCAAGACAATGGTACTGGATCTGGCCCTTCCTACATCCAGGACATGGTTAATCGTACACCCCAGCGCGTGCACTCCGCTCTGCATCAACCAAACGACTCGCTGTACCCTCGCTGCGAGGGGGACCCAAGTTCCCATCAGCAAAAACACGTGGGTTTGCTATCCTGGCTCCAAGATGGTGGAATGAGCTCCCCATTGACATCAGGACAGCAGAAAGCTTACACACCTTCCGGACTGAAAACTCATCTCTTTCGACTCCACTTCGAGCGATAGAACTATTAACAAAGCACTTATATGTTTTTGCTCTATGAAACCTGATGTACTTATATGATTCTGTTTTCTTCAAGTTTGTATTTTGTTGGTCGAACGCACTTATTGTAAGTCGCTTTGGATAAAAGCGTCAGCTAAATGCAATGTAATGTAAAGTAATGAATCATAACAAGTCATACTGAATGTAAATACAACTGACTCTAAAGTAAGTCCCAGTCTGTGACATTGGACATTTTGAAGACTCAAAGTCCCAAGCAGTAGGTAGAATATTAGCTATCTATGTAATGTGCGCAGAAAATAAATAGTTAACTGAATACTGGGATGGAAATTGCCTATAAGCACTCAGTAAAACATAAACACACACAAAAAGCTTCTGAATGATAATAAGTGTAATTAAAACATAATGCACATTATCATATTGAGAGAGAGTACCGAAGTTAAAGAACTCAGAAAATAATCTCTCATCGAACTGAGGCTCCAGTAAAACACACTGACTGCGTTGCTACATGGACATCATGGTGTTTACATGAGCACAGAGAGATGGGGTTATTCATGTTCCCTGTTTACATGATAAATACTAGTGACCTGGCATTTCGATGCCTTTTCTCATCTAAACTATTCAGTATTCGTATCTCTCTATCATCATGACATAAAGACGAAACTCCGCTCCAGAAGTGAGACGCTTTTGTCGCCACCGCCATCACTGTTAACTGATTAACTGCTGCCAGCTGAACACTTACTTTCCTCTTGTTAAAAATGTCCATGTTGTCTGGGGGAGAAAACATATCAAACCAAGAGATCGTCAGCTTTGATTTTCACTGTATTAACCATTTCCTGAACATTTGGTGTGTGTGCCTTACCTCCGCTACCGGCATCGCTTCATACAACAGATCTGAGCTGTCCAACTATGACAACACTCCTTGAACATGCGCGCGCTATGGGAGAATCTGCCTTGGTGCAAACTAGCAGTGAAAACATGGTACGGAGTTTCATCGATTTGGGCTTTCTCTCAGGCTGCGGCCACACGAGGATGAAAACGGCTAAACGCATAGGATTAACCTAAACGCAATCGCAAACAAGCTTCCGTCCACACGCAATAGTTATCCGGATAGTGTCTGCCCACACGAGACCGCTCCGTTTCGCTCCAACCGCTGGAGAAGCTGCAGTACATATGCAGAGCCTGTACGTGGCGCTGTAACTTCCTCCACAAAAGCAGCGAAGAAGCATGGTTGTCATGGTTGCCCTTCTGTTTATTCTCCGCGGTGGGGGCCGAGGGAACCGGGCGGAGTTTTTCGCCAGTCAGCGTGTATTAAAGTTTAAATCTTCCGGACAAAATGATAAAAGTGCCGGTCAAAGGTCTTCTTTGTTATTTATTGAGCTTTAAAACAAATGAATAACGACTCTATATAATATAATAATAAAATACACGGAGCCTCTCTTTTTCCTCCCTCTCTCTCAGCGTCAGTGTCTGTCTCATGCAGCAGCTGATCCAGTAATGAGTGACCCGACCGACAGTAAGAATAAACATATTTATAACTAGTTTAGTTTGAGAGGTAATTAAAATAGCTAAGGGCGATGATCTGACTTGAAGTGTGTGTTTTGCTGCAGCGGGAGGAGCTGCAGGTGAGCAGAGCTGCGTGTCTCCGTCCTGTCAGATTAGACTTCACTCGCATTTAGGTCCACATCGAGAGAAAGATAAATAATCTGAATTCAGTGTGCAGTTTACTTTGGGTGAGCAGCAGAGGTGGGGAGAGGCGGGGCTATTGCCTCATCATTATTGCTGTAGATGTTGCACAAACAACTGTAGCATGGTGAATAGCGTCCGGAGCACGATAGCAACTCTGCGATCCGCCATTGTTGTTGTTGTTGTTGGTGGCGAAACACTTCAGCAATGGCGCGGGGTAAACGGAGGTGAGCAGAAGAGGTGGGGAGTGGCGGGGCAATTGCGCAATCACTATCAGTGATCTGAAAATGTTCGGATAGCGCGTACACACGGAGCCGTTTGACCCCCCAGAGAGCTGCGTATGCCTTTCTATCCACCTTGGGACCCGTTATCGTTTCCTCAGTCGTTTAGTGCCGTATTCGGTCGTCCTCGTGTGGCCGAACGGTCTATATGACACTAAACAGTAACGCAAACGACCAAATTCGTCCTCGTGTGGCCGGGGCCTCAATCAGCAAGTGGAATGCATTTGATAGTGAAGCACTGACACATCGCTCTACAAAGTGCGGCGAGTGGAGAGACCGATTCACGGACTTTCCACATGGTAAAAGTGGGGGGTCTAAACTAATATTTTGAAAAAGTGAGGGGGACTTGTCCCACCCTGATATAATGGCTGCGACACTACTGCATTGTCTACTGACAAACCACCATGTGTTGAAAGTGTCAAAAGGAAGCTATTTCCTCTATATGATTCTGCCGTTTTGTAAAGTTGTATTTTGGAGAGAAACAGGTAATATAACACACATGTCAGCGAGGGGAAATGACTTGTTTACAACAACAAAGTAAAATAATAACATTAAAATAAAACATTTAGTTTTGGGACAGTTGAAATTATTATTGGAGAAGGATTGCTTAGCTTCCTGTGTATCAAAACAACAACCACAAATGAATTCAAACTAGAGGTCTTCTTCACATCTGTCAAATAAGGGCTACATGTTGTGTTTGCTAAAGCCTTGTGTTAAAGTCGTGTTCCAGAGTATAGAGTATTCAGTCATATCTGTCACTACACTGTCTCTGTATGCCCATGTTGTTGCTCCCAAAAACGTGCCTACTGGGATGAATGTTCTTATACATGATCTCACTGTCTCATCCCATCTCACACTGACACAACTGAGACTGATGACGGACGTAAACAACTGCAGACCTCTGAAGTGTCCCTGAAGTCCGCACCCAGGCCAAAGTTGCTTTTCATAAATAATAAATAACTGTATTTTCCCTCATCCAGTAATGTAGTAACTGGTGTGTAAACTAATAGGAATGACACATTCCCTGAACGCACCTGTACTTTTAGTTTTGTTGTTGGAGCCTGATAAAGTATTTTGCAACATTAGTTGTTAACTTTTCACTTAAAGATATACATGTAATGTTGTTGGATATTACTTTTCGCCCATTCTCTAAAACTGGATACACAATTTCAAGTGAAGGCAAAGCAGTACCTGTTTATGTGGATAATTATGTACATGATGCTGGATGATGTCCTTTTGTTGTTCTGTTTATGCTTTTATGTTTCATGTGGAACTACTTGAACAGGTCTCCCTTGGAATGATCTCAATGGGATTTATCTGTATAAATAAAGGTTTGAAATGAAATGAAATGAGTGGCTTTCACATTGGATTCACACAAGTTACCTAAGTAACTAAAGGAACACAACCATATCAAATGTTCACACGCACACGCACACACACACACACACACACACACACACACACACACACACACACACACACACACACACACACACACACAGTGTTATTATCATTGCAACGACTCAAAACTCCCTCCACGCGCTTTAGTTTTGCTCCTCGCAACTTTTCAGAATGGCTCTCAACAACTCAAGAGTTGAGTGTCAAATGCACGAGACTTCTGAAAGTCATACAAACAGCTGCTCGTGCAGCTTGTGCTATGAGGTGGTATTGAGACAGTATCAGAACACAGCAGTCTTCCTACCTTGTCATCGCTGGAGTAGCGGCGGCTGTGCTGCGCGGCTCCTGCGCTCTGGTTCATGTTCAGCAGCTCTAGTCCGGGAGAGAGAGCAGACAGTCGGTCCTCTGTTGGGAGAGTTCACTCACTATAGACTGCAGCAGACACTGGAGCCAGGGAAAGTAGTTTACTGGTTCGTTCAGAGCTGTTTACTGGTTCGTTCTCGTCTCTGTGACACGCATGGCTTCTCAGCCAATGATGCGTTGCGCGTAAGGACTGGTGCAGCAGCTGTGAGTCTGCGAGGCTCCATCCCTCCAGTTAGCCTCGCTAAGCCGATAGAAAGAAAGCACCACGGTCCTCCACACAATACATCCTGTAATAATGTACTCAGTCTGCTGTGTGCAGCATCACTGTCATTATTAGCTGCTGCTCCTCTACTGCTGACCGTACTACTTTGATTGTCAACAAAGCAATATATTCAATCTGTATACACATGAATGCGTATTGGAGCTAATCATATCAGGTGATGTGTGTTTGTGTAATGAGGGAGGGTGTGGCCTGAGGAGATCAACACCCAAATGAAGGTGCATCATTATTATTAGTGTGTGTGTGTGTGTGTGTGTGTGTGTGTGTGTGTGTGTGTGTGTGTGTGTGTGTGTGTGTGTGTGTGTGTGTGTGTGTGTGTGTGTGTGTGTGTGTGTGTGTGTGTGTGTGTGTGTGTGTGTGTGTGTGTGTGTGTGTGTGTGTGTGTGTGTGTGTGTGTGTGTGTGATGGAGGATTTCTGTTTTCTGATAGCAGGCTGTGAAAGATGTGCAGGACGCTGACAACACATGTAATTGTTTGTATTCATCATCACCGGACACATGGGGACAACTGCTGTCCCAGTCATTCAGCGGTTTCTCCTCACCGACCTGATTGTACTCATTGCATAACATGATGCACCTGATGACAACTGAGCTACAGAGCGACTGTATATGGACACTTATATCTGTTGTTAATCTTATATGTTTTGTGGTTTCCATTTGATTTGAATCCCCTACCCTGCGTACATACAGGTGTATTAAGTTATTATAACGATGAGCGGAGGAGTACTTTGATGCATGCGATGGAGCATTGCAACCCAACAAGTAACTAGCTCCTCTTTGATAATACCAGCCCATACCAGAACCCCACCTCCACCTTGCTGGCATCTGAGTGGAAGTGGAGCTCTGGGCCCGGTACTGATCAGCCACGGGCCCATCCATCTGGTCGAGAGTCACCCTCATCTCATCAGTCCATAAAACCTTTGAACAATCTGTCTTCAGATATGTCTTGACCCAGTCTTGACGTTGTAACTCATGTGTGTGGTTCAGTGGTGGTGTTAGCCTCCCTCAACGTGGCCACGTCTCTGAACACCTGAGACTTCTGGGCCTCCAGGTAGGTCACAGGTCTGGAATATGACAGCACTGGAGGACAATGGCTTCCTGGTAGCTTCACGTTTGATTCTTCTTAAATCTTTGGCAGTTTATTTGCGTATTGTTTCTCAAAATGTTTCTTGCCACCCTGTTGACTATTTGCAGCTAAACGTTTGATGGTTCTGTGATCACGCCTAAATATCTTAGCAATTTAAAAAGTGCTTCATCCCTCTGAAAGACTTTTAAAATGTTTGACTTTTCAAAAGTCAGTTAAATCTCTTGGCCCATTTTGCCTGAGGGAAAGAACCTTCCTAACCTTCTGCGCACCTTGATATAGGGTGTTGATCTCCTTAGTGTCAGGATTTAGGAAAAGGTACTGTAGAACCCAAAAGCGGGTTTCAATGGGTAACAAAAAGCGAGCTTTATTTCACAAAAGCCGATGACAAAAGAAAACAAGGAACAAACTTAACATTACCAAATCAGAGGAGCACAAGTAAGGAATCCAGGACCAAAAACTTCAGGGACGAACATGGAGCGTGACGTGAAAGGAAAGACAATGAACCGACATGGAGCACAGGGGAACACAATCAGACAATCAGACACAGGAGGGAAAACACAGGAAGGAAGACAAGACACAGGGAGAACAGCATGTCAACATCAAATCATGAGAAGACAGACACAACTAAAATCGTGACATAACTCCCCCCTCAAGGGACGGACTCAAGACGTTCTAAACAAAGTCCACTTCCAAAAGGGTGGGTGGAGGGGGTGCGGAGGACGGGTTTGGGCTGACAGCTCGGAGGCACGGCAGAGGACCAGGAAGGGGTCTCGGGTGGACGGCCCGGGGGCAAGGCAGAGTTCTCCGAGGGAGTCTGGGGCGGACAGAGGCAAAGAAGTGGCTAAGGCCGCGGCAGGCATAGTCAGGGAGCCGGGCACAAGGACGGGCCGGGTTCGTGGCCGACTGGACCACCGGCAGAATAGGATCTGGTGTCGGTGGGACACCCGGGAGGACAGAGTTCGTAGCCGGTGGAGCCACTGGCGGAACAGGAGCACTGGGAGCAGGAGTTGGGAGACACAGGGAGAATAGAATTGCAAAATAAAACCATGACAAGACAGACAAAACTAAAATCGTGACACTTAGGCCACACCCTCCCTCATTACACAAATACACATCACCTCATATGCTTAGATCCTATACGCATTCAAGTTTACACAGCTTGGAGTTAGAACATATGCATACAAATTATGTTATGGTCAAAATACTCACTTGCCTAATAATTGTGCACAGTGTTTAACTTATCAAAAGTATGTTGATGTAAAATGAAGGCAGGCAGCCCAAACTAGTGACAAACTGAAATAACGTGTGAGACTGCAGTGCCGTGTTCAGAGACGTGAGACAGAGGAAACAGGACCGTGTGACACAGTTGTACCTGGGTGTGTCACACAGTGATGTTAGACTGTCAGCTGTGAACTGTCCGTAGCATGCTCCACGCTGCCCGCCCACTGGATCTCTGCATCAATAAGTAAAGGCCTCCTCTTCTGTTAGCTTATCACAGAGCACTTTGAAGGCCCTGCTTGCCTTCACATGAAAGCATGTGTCCAGTTTTAGAGAGTGGGCGACGCAACCTTTAGATGCTTGAAAGGTGATCGCAGCTGCCAACACCAACATGTCACCAGGAAGTCTGCAGCGTGCGAGACTGAGGGTTGGAGCTATGGGTTTTCAATGCTGTGCTTTAAGCCATATCATTACAACAAACTGAAGATGTATGCAGTTTAATTGTTTTATGATGCTCACTGAATGGGCTACAAGAAAGAGGACTGCAAGAAGTAAAGATGAAGAGAACATTTATTTTCAAACTTATTTTTGCAAATGTTTTATAAGGAAGAAAATGCAATCAACACATCAACACTTGAGTGATCTCAGGTGCTGTGTGTGGGGGAGGAACACAGCAATCAAACAGATGTTTTATTTCTTGGTGGCCTTTTTTCCCGTCTGCCAATCACTCACTTACCTGCCATTCTCCATCCAACCATCAGATACCTTCAAGGAATTTCCACCTGCTCCAGCCATGTTTCCTCACACCCACATGCACAACACACTTCTTTTCCATATATATAGTCTCACTCCATAGTGAGACTATCAGAGCAGCCCTCCATGCCCTCCGAGGCTTCGGAGGAGTATTCCAGCACTTCTCCCCGTTGCTGTACAATCAACATGTGTTGATTCGCACAGACAACAGGCCACGGCCGCCTACCTCAATCGCCAGGGAGGAGAACGATCTGCGCAGCTTCTGAACGCAGCCAGGCGGCTGCTGTTCTGGGCGCGCACACACATTTCTCTCCATCAGAGCAATGTATTTTCCCGGCGAATTGAACAGAGGGGCTCGCAGAGCGCAGGATCACCCCCCTCTGGGGGTAGACGCGTTCGCACATCGGCCCTGATCCAGGGTGCTGTTATACGTTTTTCCCACCAGTTCCGCTGACCCCTCAGTTCCCGGACCGAGTGCGGGAGAAGCGGCTATCAGCGGTCCTGATAGCCCCGGAGCGCACGGGAGCGTCCTGGTTTCCATGCCTAAAGCGTATGCTGTCAGGCAGACCGTGGGGAATTTCGTGGCGCAGGGTCGCTCTCTCCCAGGCGGAGCGAGCGATCAGCAGCCACCCAGCCGTTTTCTGCGAGGAGTAAGGAGACTCAGACCTGTGTCACGCACACTGGTGCCTCAGTGGGACTTGGCTTTGGTGTTACGTGCACTAAGTATGACCCAGAGACAACCCAGAGGCAAAGCACAGTCCATGATGGGTGTCTCGGGTGGACGACCCAGGGGCAAGGCAGAGTCCATGATGGGTGTCTCAAGCGGACGACCCAGGGGCAAGGCAGAGTTCATAATGGAGTCCTCGGGAGGACGGCCCGGGGGCAAGGCAGAGTTCATGGTTGAGTCCTCAGGCGGATGGTACGGGGGCAAGGCAGAGTTCATGGTGAAGTCATCGGCGGAGCAGGTGTCGGCGGGACCCCCAACGGGACAGGACATAGGATTGGCAGGACTCCCGGCAGAAGAGCAGTCGGTGGGGCCTCCAATGGCAGAAGGCACAGGATTGGCAGGACCCCTGACTTAACAGGTGTCGGCTGGACCTCCAATGGCACAGGACATAGTGTTGGCAGGACCCCCGGCAGAAGAGCAGTCGGCGGGGTCCCCAACGGCACAGAACATAGGGTTGGCAGGACCCCCAACAAAAGAGCAGTCGGCGGGGTCCCCAATGGCGCAGAACACAGGATTGGCAGGACCTCCGGCAAAAGAGTAGTCGGCGGGGCCTCCAACGGCACAGAACATAGGATTGGCAGGACCCCCAACAAAAGAGCAGTCGGCGGGGCCTCCAACGGCACAGAACATAGGATTGGCAGGACCCCCGGCAGAAGAGTAGTCGGCGGGGTCTCCAACGGCACAGGACATTGGGTAGGGACTTGAGAGGGAACTCGAGAGGAGACTTGAGAGGTGACTTGAGAGGGCACTCGAGAGATTACTTGAAAGGGAACTCGAGAGGTGACTTGAGAGGGGACTCGAGAGGGAACTTGAGCGGGGACTCGAGGGGGAAACTGAGAGGTGGCTTGAGAGGGAACTCGAGAGGAGACTCGAGAGGGCACTCGAGAGATGACTTGAAAGGGAACTCGAGAGGAGACTCGAGAGGGGACTTGAGAAGGAACTTGACAGGGGACTCGAGAGGGAACTTGAGAGGTGACTTGAGAGGGCTCTCGAGAGATGACTTGAAAGGGAACTCGAGAGATGACTGGAGAGGGAATTTGAAAAATACCTTGACAGGGGACTCGAGAGGGGACTTGAGAAGGAACTTCACAGGGGACTCGAGAGGGAACTTGAGAAGGAACTTGACAGGGGACTGGAGAGGAGACTCGAGAGAGAACTTGAGAAGGACCTTGACAGGGGACTCGAGAGGGAACTTGAAAAGGAACTTGACAGGGGACTCGAGAGGAGACTTGAGACGGTCGGTAAGCCGACAGGGAACAGGAAGCTGGCTTCGGCCGAAGAGCCAGTACTGGAGCCGAAACTGGAGTCGGGACCATGGCTACAGGTACTGGAACAGTCCGTAGGTGAGGGATCAAACGATTAATCTTTTCAGCCAGCTGTTACAGCTGTGTAGAGATGTTTTCTTGAATCTCTGCCTGGCGTCCTCTCAGCTCTTGTATTCTCTGGGTGGTTATACCCAGCTGTTCCTCGTGGTGAAACATTTTCACGCCGTGTGCTGACAGAGCGGCGTGAAGTGTTCTTGGGTCGGCTGGGTCCATAATGGTCATAATGGTTCGTTCTGTTAAGAACTCAGACACTTAGGAGGTAGGACCCAATTGCACGACCCGGGAGACAGAGGTAAAGTATTGGTAGGATACTTTATTTTTCAAAAATACAGCAAAAAATGGTCACCAACTAATCTCAGGATAAGATGACAAATGAGAACAAAAAAGAAAATCGCTCACGTGGTGAGGAACAAAACTTTTCACGATTTACAAAAGAGCATAGACCTGACCAAGGCAACAGACAAGGAGCATAGACCTGACCATGACCATAGACACAAACGAACTGACACTGAACACTGGGAGACAGGGGAATTTAAACGCAGGGTAACACGACACAGGTGGGAACAATCAGGGGCGGGGCTGACGCTGATGAGCACAGGAGACACAGCAGGGGTGACCGGTGAAAACAATCAGGAAATTAGACACACCAGGGAAACTAACGACAGACAGGAAAATACAGGGAAAAAAGACCAGACAATACACAGGGAGGAAAACATGACAAGGATAACAGCAAAACACCCACTACCAGACACACAAAACTAAAAACGTGACACAACACAAGAATCGTGACACACAGCAACAGGATCAGCCACGACTCAGGATCCCGGCGTAGATAGACACCAAAAACAAATTACGAAAAAACATTAACAAACACTATTCTATGCAAGTCATGACAGTGAGCCAGCATGCAATATAAACCCTGTAACTGAGGCAGGTACATTGGAGTTGCCATATATTTCTTTACCATTTACACCTTTATTTTATTTATTGTGAGAGTTGTGAGTCAAACTGTCTGAGAAAATGTGAAAAAGGCTGCTCTCTGCCAGATCAAAAGTACGTATTAGTGAGTGTTTTCTGACCCTGCCAGCTGTTCCGATTGCCTACAAAATGCTCCCTTCTGTCTGCCTTCTGACACGTTACATCACAAGTCATTTATCTGACACTGTTATCCAAAGCGACTTACATAATCTTTAATACCGTACACATACTGTTCGGAGTTAAGTCTCTAGACCAGGTCTTTAAGCCCTCTACTCTGGCTCCCTTGAGCTTAGACAAAAATAAGATATTTGTAGGACTATTTATATTTTGTTGCACGGTTGAAAATGTGTTGTATCTTGTATTTTGAGGTGATACTGTGACACCATTTTTTTAAAAAAACGGTTTTAATGAGGTCAACTAAAATATGCGTCATATCCTGCTGCGGTCCCGCACCAGTGCCTTTTCTTGCAGGCGAATAACCTGACCCCCGGCTCGATGAGCCAACTATGGATAAATCAAAGAAAAGAATAGTATCGGAGGAACACAGAGGGTTACATTCTGCGTGGACAGAGTTATGCTTTAAGAGCAAACGATGCTGGCTTACCGGTGTGTTTGATATGTGGAGAGAAGTTGTCAAAGGTGCTGCAGCCTTTACGTATTGGAGGAAAAACACAGAAGAGGAAGACAGCTGACGATCTTCAGTCATAATTCAATCAGTTAACTCTTTTTAGGGTGCAGCTATAGGTTTTATTTATTTTAATTATATTAATTTTCTTCAAATGTGCAGAGAACTCCCGAAGTGCTGTGTTGATTTATTTTAAAGTAGGCCTTTGTATTTTATTTAATTATCCTTATCAGAGTTCTTTGTTTATTATTAGAGGTTAACAGTTTTCTATAATGTAATAAATAATAAATGCAAAAAAACTGTAGTTTTTGTGTATGATATAACAATAAATACAACTTTATAAGCGCTATCAAACTATCAAATATCGTCACCTTCTTAAACTAATTAAATGGCCTAAGTCATATTTTGGAGAAAATGTTTTTTTTTGCCTAAATCATCTCTTCTTGATGCTGGCCACCTCTGGTAAAATTGCCTACAGCCTTATTGAAAATAAAGTGCTGTTCCTACCCTGATAATGGCCTATGTCAAGAGTGTGACTTAGGCAATATATTTAAAAAAATAATTGCTTAAGTCACATTGTCTTGTGGCCATTTGACAAGCTTTACAAAATGGCTGCTTCAAGAAGAAAGAAAAACTAACAGATAAATAAAGTTATTTTCATGGTTCAGGGCTTGTCCCCTGTTGGTAAGTGATGTTTACTATACTATAGGCTAGGCTATAAATGTTGTGTAGTTATTTAGTCTTTTAATTTTACAATTTATAGTTACTGTAGCTAATGTAGCTACTGTAGGTACTATAGTTACTGTAGCTCCATGAAGCTTGCACACATTTCCCTCTGGGACAATAAAGACTCATCTAAAAACTAGGGCCGGGACTTTAACGCGTTAATTAAGATGAATTAATTACACATTTATTACGCACTTTAATCGCACTTATTTTTGCACAGCGGAACGTTTCTCACTGGATGAGTTTCAGGCGGACCGATTATACTGGAGCACCAACTAACGTTCATGACTTCAGCATGGGACTTCAAACAACAACAAACCACGGTGAACAATAGTCAAACATGAACGAACAAGCTGATGAGACGCTTTGGTCGGCCCCGTGGATGGGAAATTTTGTTTTAAAAAACGGACGGATGGAAGCTTCGATAAGAGCACGGTTGTGTGCAAATTATGCAAAAAAGAATTTGCATATCACCGCAGCACATCAAGCCTAAAGTATCACCTAAATGCAAAGCATGTAGCAGCTAGCGTGGACGTTAGCCCGACTCCGAGTGCAAGGAACCACACCCTGACCCAACCCACACTCAACCAGATGACTGGTTTCAGGGCCAGGATAAGTAAGTCCACGTCTGAGAAAATAACCAACTCCCTGGCTCACTGGACTGCACTCGACTCAGGGCTCGACATTAAGGACTGCCCGATGGCCCGGGGCCATCTAGTATTTAGCTCGGGCAATGAAGCCTCACCTGCTGGTTGCCCGATCGGGCAATCTATGCCAGTATCATGCAGCTCGCGGATCCAGTAATGAGTGACCCGACAGTAAAACTAAACATATCTATAACTAGTTTAGGTAGTTTGAGAGGTAATTAAAATAGCTACGTGTGATATTCTAACCTGAAGTGTGTGGTTTGTTTCGCTCACCGCTGCATGTGGTTATGCAGAGCTGCGTGTCGAGTCTCGACTCGTCAGCAGCAGCTGATCTCTCTCTCCGTCAGATTAGACTTCACTCGCGTTTATGTCCATATCGATCAGATCCAGCTAGTTCTAGCTAATGATAGACTACCTGCTTATTAAAAGACAACTACACAATAAGTGTCGCTATGCAACTGGATGAGTCCACAAAGTATAGCGCAGCATTATGCATTTGTTTACATGCCCACCGGAACCCCGAGGCATTACCAACAGATCAACGCACAATCAACCCATCCAGGACATCTCTTTCTCCACATTACGTGTTAGACATTAGAGTTGACTATTCCTGTCTCTCACATACTCTTCCTGTCTGTCACATACTCTTCTTGTCTGTCACATACTATTCTTGTCTGTCACATACTCTTCTTGTCTGTCACATAAGTGGCGCAACTGAAGCGGTATTGCTCTAAAGGGAAATTATTTTGACCGAAGATATTTAGATTTGTCGGCTAACGGGAACTCTGACGTCGCTTCGCGGATGCGCTCGGCTCCTCTCGACTGCTGCTCGGGTCTGCTCGGTCAGCTTCCGGATGAGGAGGCATTCGTTCGACCAACTTACAGTAGTTAACATTACAAACATTTTTAACAGGGGCCATAATAGTGTAATGTTTGTTTTGGCAGTTATAACTGAATGTAATGTTTTCTAATTTTTTCCATCTGGGAAGGCATTTGCCTTCATCAGATGGAAAGTGTTTTGACCAACAACTTAAGTATTTCTTATAGCTATGCAGGGCATGCAAGCGAGCAAACAAAAACAAGAACAAACAAACAAGTGAAATGAAGAATACAATTGAAATTGTACAATATAATATTGTGGTGGTTCATCTTATAATTCAGTCTAGAGAATGCACCAGACAGCATCTAAGACCTGCAAAAATCAAAATGTTCTAGGGGGGCGGAGGCCCCCCAAACCCTTTTTTCCCCATTTTTCAGGGCAATCTCTATTGGGCTCAGGGCCATCCGTAAATTAGCTTAGATGGCCCACAGGGCTATCTCCCAAAATCCTTAATGTCATGCACTTGGTCTGTAGACCACTTGGAGTAAAATCCATGTGAAAATTGCTTCTCACTGTTCTCAGGTCAAATATGTATATTTGATTAAAAATGCGATTAATTTCAATTAATTAATTACAAAGCCTCTAATTAATTAGATTAATTTTTTGAATCGAGTCCCGGCTCTACTAAAAACTAATCTAATCTTTCAAAACTAACGGTTACAATTACAGCATAATTATAAATAAGAAAAAGTACATTTTGCGTTCGTCTGTTTTAATTCTTAGTATTGTCCTTTTTCCACATTACATTTCCATCTTATTAGGAAAGATTAAATGTTATTTTAACTGAATTTGGCCAAATAATATTCATTAAATAGCTTTAATGTATTAATGCATAGGACCACAGTGCAATTACAAAAATGTTTTTCACAATGATCACACAGTTGTGAACGTACGCCTACTCCTTTTTGGTAGGAGATGCACTTGACTTTTCAGACACCGATCAGGAATCATCCAATGAAAATGAGACTGTCGTTAAAGAGGTGGAGTAGCATGTACCAGGCCAAGACACTGTGGGTGTTTCTCAATGTCGAGGACGCTTCCTTGTCCTCCGAGTCAGGTCCATCAGAGGCTAGGCAAGAATCATTCCTGGCTTTCGGAGAACGAAGAATGGAACAGGCTAGCAAGTGTGCAGGTGTGCGTCATATGAGTGGCCCCGCCTTACATTTTCTGCCAAAGATTTTGGGAATTGGTCCGTGCGCAAAGCATTGTGGGGATTTTAAGACCGCGGAGTCTACACATGTGCAGCCTCGAAATTTCCAGCCAGCCAGCCAGCCAGCCAGCCAGCCAGCCAGCCAGCCAGCCAGCCAGCCAGCACACACACACACACACACACACACACACACACACACACACACACACACACACACACACACACACACACACACACACACACACACACACACACACACACACACACACACACACACACACACACACACACACACACACACACACACACACACTGAGAAAGGTTCAGGGGAGAAACTGATTTAAATGGAAAAGGGTTAGCTACAATTAAAAACACAGCAAAGAAGAGCTGGAGGGAGTAGTGAGGAGAGGCACATGCCTCCTCAGGGTTTGATTTACTTGCCTTTTGTTTTATTTAGCTAAGAGTGATTTAAGTTGTAGCTTTTGAGTTTGCTATATTGAATTAAAGGGCCAACCACGGCCAAACTGCCCTCTGTTTCCTGAGTCTCTGTATGCTCCTCTAGCATTTTAAACTGTTAGTGGCCGACCCAGCCCCATGGTCTGTCACAGTAATGCGGAAAAGAGAAGTGCACTGTTTTGCCTAAGTCACTTACTCCAGAAGTAATAAGGCCTAAGTCAGGTTTCAAATTGCCTAAGTCACAACAACATGTCTGTAAATTGGCCTAAGTCATCTAATCCTCTTGTCTAATCCTCAGTGTTATTTGTATGTTAATAGTCATATATTGTCATAACCTTTTTGTGTGAAGTAATTAATATATATCATATATTCTATATTTGGTTAAGTTTTTTCTGTTTTTTGAAAAACTTTCAAATATGACTTAGGCCATTAGTTTAAGAAGGTGACTATATGTTTTGCGGCTCCAGACAAAACAAATTGGTGGAAAAGGGGAACAAATGTCTCTTTCGGTCAAAAAGGTTGCAGACCCCTGTTCTAGACCAAAGACACATGTAGACTGCAGGGGTCCGGGATCTGACCGTCTGACCGTCTGGTTGGTCAATCAAAATGAACCCCCTTTAGTCCAAACCTTGATGTACTGAACTGTTACAGTTAAGTTTGCCCCTTTTGGTCATGAGATGTTTTTTTTTTAATCCGAGTTGTCTTAGTTGCGTATATATATTTTGTATTTGTAAGGAAGAGAAACATAATCACTTTTATATATGTATTTCTTCAAATAAAAAGGTGAGGTAAAGACCAGCTAGGGAATCAGAAGTTCCAAAAGTGCATTTTATGGGTTGGAGATAGTGTTAATTTCGTTGACTAAAACTATGACGAAATATGTTCGTCAACGACCTTTTTTTCCATGATGAAAACGAGACGATGACGAGACGGCACCGACGGCAGTAAACAATAACTGCAACGAAATCATGCAATATCGTTGACGAAAAGTGACGAGACGAAAATGTAGTTTACTAAATAAAAACTATGCCAAAATCTCTCTTTACTTTCGTTGACGAAAAATGAGGAGACGAAATATTATCAAAGATCCATCACACGCACGCATACACACATGCATACACACACACACACACACACACACATACACACACACACACACACACACACACACACACACACACACACACACACACACACACACACACACACACACACACACACACACACACACCATTTGTATTGTATGAGAGAGGTTCCAGGTTGAATTGAGGCGAATATTTGTAATGTTCAGGTTGTTGTGTTTAATATTCATGAGAATATTTGTCATTGTTCAAATTATAATAAACATTAGCATAAAGCATATTTGTCCACTCATATGTTGATAAGAGTATTAAAAACTTGAAAAATATTCTTCTAAGGTACATTTAGAACAGATAAAAAATGTGCGATTAATTTGCGATTAATCGCGATTAACTATTTTAATCGACTGACAGCCATACAAATAATACTTTATTCCGAGTGCTCTTGCTTTTCTCTTGGAAAGTCAGCACATAACGGCATTGCAATACACGGTTCGGCTGCATTAAATATTACATATCTGCTGTACTTCTTTATTTATAGAGCCCTGATGAGAAGACTTCTAGACAAACTGGAAGACCTGCGGCCAAAACTGAAAACGTGACGTGGATCATAAATATATCTGCCATTAAACAACATCTTACATTTCTTTTCACACAATATGTCTCCTTGCAGTATCAACACTAATTCGGCTGACTTTTACATTTGATCCAATTGGTAGATAGGCTGTATTTACACCATAAAGGTGCACAGCTTTGTGTGCGAGGGAATCAACCGTTTAAGAGCACGATATCAGCACGATATCAGCACGATATCAGCACGATATCAGCACGTTTTCACCGTAGTTCCAACGATATTATTTTAAATGTTAATGTGAAATGTTAAACAACATTTAAGGTTAAACGTGATACAGCTTCATAGATCGACATGTCTGATAGGTGGTAACAGTCATTTCTCTGTCCCCGTCAGTGCAGCAGACCGACGGAAACAAGACGACGGAGTGTGTTGAAGCGGCCTATATGAACAACTACAATCCTCGGTTCAGGTGGCGACTGGCGCGCTAACGGAGCTCCAGGAGGGAAAACCTTTGCAACGCTGAGGTTCGGCTGATTTGCAAAGGTATGCTAACATGGACGTGTGTTGTCTGCCACATGGTCGGCTTTTAGCTTGACAAATATACGATGGTGCATATTAGCGTTAGCATAGGACAGTAAGAAAGGTACTACTTATTACTGCAAGAGTAGCTAGTGGTAAGGACCTTGGACAACTTACATTTAAAACATGCTATTGAGACATGTGCCGTCAGTTTGAGGCGTGATTGAAGGTCATTCCAAGACCAAGGACCACAATAAAAAAGACTCCTTTTCCCAGCCTCAGTCCGCACAGCAGGAACCTGGAACCGTATCCAGGCACTGGATCTGAGGTTGTAAGAGTCACAAACTGGAGCAAATCTCGCAAGTTTAGTGTTTTATTCCGTTATAACAAAATAGCAATAAACAACGGTTTCCTTTTTAATGCCATTCTTAAATAAATGCAACAAGCTGTAGTTTTTGTAGACTTTAAATACACCAACTATATCTTTAGTTTATGATTTGTGTTATCAAATGTACGGAGCCCTGGAGGGTTCATTGAGAGAAAAATAAATAAAACGTGGCCACGTTTTACTTTCTCGTTCGCACGAGTTAATAAAGCGTGGGCACGAGTTAATAAAGCGTGGGCACGAGTTAATAAAGCGTGTGCACGAGTTAATAAAGCGTGGCCCCTATTATTTAAATTGAGGGATTCCTGTCCGTGACTTACAGTATCTGCTGCCCACAGCTGTTTTATAGAAGGAAAACATCCTTCACTTTATGAAATCTCTGTGGCACCAGTGGCTTGTACTACGAAACAGGATTTGCTATTTACACTATTCATTCATGAAGTATGACGCTGCGCTGTCAGCACCCGTCTCCATGTTTGTGATTGGTCAAATGTTGGTAACCCCGTCCCTTTCACGTGAACGCGCTCTCAGCCGGACAGAGAAACCCTGGTTGATTTGCTGAGTTGATAACCAGCTTCGTAGGACCGCTTAGCGACATCGCGTTTGTTAGGGTTAGTTAAGCCGGGTAACTCAAACATATACAGGGTCTGTTGAACTGGCTTCGTCGTACAGGGCACCGGAGGCAGTAACGTGTACCTCAGCAGAATCTGAGAAGAGCAGCACCAGCTGCAAAGAGCGGTGCCTTTTACTGTTTACTTCACTGCGTTGCCCTTCATTAGAACCGCTGGATAGAGATCGAGGCTGCTACGTTCAACCACACACACCTCTACACACATCGAACTACCAGAGTATTCCCCTCGTTTTATGAAGGAGATGTCCTGTCACCGGGGCGCATGATGTGTGTGTGTGTGTGTGTGTGTGTGTGTGTGTGTGTGTGTGTGTGTGTGTGTGTGTGTGTGTGTGTGTGTGTGTGTGTGTGTGTGTGTGTGTGTGTGTGTGTGTGTGTGTGTGTGTGTGTGTGTGCTCAGCTCCGCTCTGTGTGTGCGTGTTCGGTGTGTTTGTGTGTGTCCGACACCACCGGCATTTGTTTTCAAATTACCACGAGCAGTAATTTACACAAATCTGGTTATAGTCCTGCCGGAGTGCACCGGAACGAACGATACTATCATAAACAAATGCCCACACACACGCACACACACACACACACACACACACACACACACACACACACACACACACACACACACACACACACACACACACACACACACACAAAACGAGGCCACACTTTATTAACTCGTGCGCACGCTTTATTAACTCGTGCGCACGCTTTAGTAACTCGTGCGCACGAGTTACTAAAGCGTTCGCACGAGAAGGTATCTCGTGCGAACAAGAAAGTAAAACGTGGCCACGTTTTATTTATTTTTCTCTCTATGAACCCTCCAGGGCTCCGTACAAATGTGTTCTGCGGCTACAGATATGTATTTGTTGTGGAAATGGGGCTGGAATGGGGCTCTTGTGATAGTAAAGGTTGCAGACCCACCATATATATCATACACAGTTTGTGTATATCTATGTATTGGAGAAAAAACTGTGACAAGTAAATTGACCATTTTGGCTTTTTAATTCTAATTACAGATCAACCTGATCTCACCAGAATGCGTGACTCCACCACGACTCCTTAACACCACAATGCGTGGTGGAGTCACGAACTTTGTTACATTTACGTGTCGGCACCACGCAAACAACCCCAATGTAAAGTGAATGAGGCTCCTTTGTCGTGGTGCACACACGCATTTCTACAACGTCCCGCAGTGAGCTTTTATTCTATAAAACGTTTTTTTAAATCTACTTTATAGCTTGTAGTAACTCGCGGGAGGCTTCTTTTATTTTATTTGTATTCATAATAATTAGAAAAAATTCGTCAGAATGTAAAAATTACATTAGTTACGAATTTGTGTTCTCAAAAAACAGTGCATTGTGTGTAATGCAACTGTGATTTTTATTAAATTAGTTAGTTTTTAAGGAAGGCCAGAGCTTCAGCTGTGTCAAATAGATTGTTCCCTTTAGTTAACGTTATTTAAAAGATAAAGATCATGTCCCCTGTATTGTATTACGAGCGTCCATTCCCATTGGATAACGGAGAATTGTACACCCGGAAGTAAGAATTCTCCTTACTGTCGATTGATTTTACAGTGATATCTGCACTACTCATCGACTAAAAAACACAAAATTGTCCTTGTTAATTACACAATATTGATTGGTTTGAATTGTGTACAATGCTTTTGTATTTTCCCCCTTCGATTCGGAGAAACAAAGATTTTTTCGGAGTTTTTGGATGGCAGAAGACACTACACTACCCAGAATCCTCAGCTATCGTTTGGGACTACACCATGTGCTTAGCTTGACAAACCCCGTGATCAGTCCTCAAGCTCTTTGATTGGTTGACCTCCAACTGCATCCACAGGGGAGAAGGAGGAGAGGTTGGAGTGGGAGAGGCGCGGCGCTTGGGGTGCGTTACCAGGTGAATGAGGTGCAGGTAGGGGGGAAGGGCCAGTCACCAGGAGCTGCTGATGGATGGCCTCGACTTTCGCCTGGAAGAAGTCGAGGAATTTGGAGCACAGATCGGGAGCCCCTGAGGGCTGGGGGGCGTCAGGGGGCCGTAGTAGGCGGTTGATGGTGGAGAACAGTCTTCTGGGGTTGC
This sequence comes from Pseudochaenichthys georgianus, assembly GCF_902827115.2. Taxonomy (NCBI): domain Eukaryota; kingdom Metazoa; phylum Chordata; class Actinopteri; order Perciformes; family Channichthyidae; genus Pseudochaenichthys; species Pseudochaenichthys georgianus. The sequence continues at coordinate 1,327,567 of NC_047523.1, forward strand.
TTTGCTGAGCACCAATGAGACGGGAGTAGTAGTGAGTCTTGGCATGGGAGAGAGCTTCCTTATACGTTTTGATATGCTCACGAAAGGCCAACAAACACAAACAGCTCGTAAAGCATGTACTAAATATCAGGCTACAGCCCTTGTATATTTTATTATGTGAAACACTATATGGTTTATTAAAAATATCTACTGTTTATTTGTAGATATCTCCTAAAGCCTACAAATAAAGTGTGTAATGTAGGCCTGTTACATATATTATTGAGCGATATATATTATACACACTGTTCTGCTTTCTGCACTGACCGCAGCAGCTGTTCTCACTGTAAACATCGCTTCACAATGAAAGCAGTTGTATTAAAAAAAAAATAGCCTAACATCCAGGGGACTGTGATTAGTGAGAAAACAAACGGTAAAGGGCAGAAAGTCTGATGCACATTTGATCATCTCAAATAACTTATAATCACAACGGGAACAGTCTGCAGAGCTGTGCTTCGTAGACAGAAGTCCAGCCACGCGTCACGCCTGTTTTAAACATCACTGTTGGCTGAAATCGACTCCGGAGAATACTTCAGTGTACCCTCGGTTATAGCTCCTCCAGAGAGACTCCTCTCTCCTCTACTTCAGTGTACCCTCGGTTATAGCTCCTCCAGAGAGACTCCTCTCTCCTCTACTTCAGTGTACCCTCGGTTATAGCTCCTCCAGAGAGACTCCTCTCTCCTCTACTTCAGTGTACCCTCGGTTATAGCTCCTCCAGAGAGACTCCTCTGATCATGTGCACACACATAGGCCTGTCACGATAATTAATTTTGTTGGACGATACATTTTCCTGGAAATTATTGCGATAAACGATAATATTGTCGGCACTGTTGTAAGACCATTTTAGACCACTGAGAATGATAATATATAATAATAATTCAAGTACATCCTTTCAAACATAACTTTGTATTGAACATTCATCATTGCAAATTAAATGTGAAATAATATTAAAATATTTAAATGATATATAATAAATAAAACAAATTAATGAAATTATAATAAATTAATTAAATCACACACAACCAAAACAATAAATTAAATAGACTCAGGATGGAAAACAGAACTCTCTCTCTATCTATCTATCCCAGATGCCTCAACAGGCCGTATCCAAATCTGTTTTTCAAAGTTTTCGAGCAAGGAACACCAACGTTCATTTAATTTCATTTCAAGCCTTTATTTATCCAGGTGTATCCCTTGAGATCATTGATCTCTTTTTCAAGGGAGACCTGCTCAAGTAGACATGTTTGCATTGTCGGGCAAATGCATCTTTGATTGTAAACTGTCGGGAAGGTGGGGGCTCTCCATCTCCAGCTGCCATGTTTGCTCCCAGCTGGGAAAACGGAATGGGGTGGTTGTGTTTTAGGTGTAGTTTAAAATGCGTGGTATTGCCTGCTTTTGTGGCTACCTTTTTTAAACAAATGCGACACACCGCCCGGCTCATTGAAGTCCGTAGGTTCGCCTCGTTGATTTGGCTTGAATCCAAAATACTGCCACACCGGAGAATCGAGATGTGTAGTTAGGTTTTGTAACCAATTCCATTTCACTTTAAATTCCCCGTGAGTAAGTCACACGTTGTCTCCCGCTTGTCGCTATATTATTAATTTGGTTGCTACGCCGCTGCACGTGCACGCGGAGTGTCATGACCTGGCTGTGTGTCTGCCCCGCCCCTCACAGCGCGCTCTTAGCTAAAATGTTGGTCACATCCTTATGTAAACGGCAATTTATCGAGCTCAGAAAAGTTATCGAGTCCATTTTTATTTATCGTACGATAAGTCAATTTATCGATTATCGCAACAGGCCTACACACACCGAAAAACACACACATATCAATTTGATGACTTCAAATATTTTCTGATGTAAAAAATGAAGATAATCAGACCTATAACGGCCCGTCCACACTACAGCTTCAAAAAAAGCTTGGAGCTGGGCATGTCTGAAACTCGACCAACAACCAATCACATGAATCACATGAATCTCCCGCCCCAAGCAGCGGTTTGATTGGCTAGAGCTTGTACTGGCATATTATTTGATTGGCTGACGCTTCCACCGAAAGCTTCAGAAGCTTCAAAAGTTGAACATTGCTCAACTTTTGCAGCCTGAAACGCCAGGAAAGCGCCGCTCTGCTTCCCACAATGCAGTTCGGCGAAAAGTGACGTCACCCCATTCAAAGTAAATGGGCAGAAGCGTTGGAAGCTTCTTCCCCGCTGTGTGGACGGGCCGTAAGACCGATCTCACTTCATCTCCCTCCACAAACACTCCTCTGCCACAGCCTCAGTCACCCAAGGCGTTCCCCAGGGATCAGTACTCGAGCCCCTCCTATCATCTACATCTCCCCCTCGGTCAAATCCTACCTTAATTTCCTCCTGCCTTGACTACTGTAACTCACTTCTCTACGGCATACACTCCCCCTCCCTCGATAGAGTCCAAACTGCTTCCCGTCTCCCAACGCATCAACTACAAAATACTGGCCCTCACCTACAACGCCCTCCACCTTCTGACCCCACCCCCCTATCTCACTGTTCTTCTCACCCCTTACCAACCCCCACGGTCCCTCAGATCCACCTCAGCCGGACTCCTGTCCCCCCCAAGTCCAAACTAGGCAGCATTGGGGACAGAGCCTTTTCTGTGGCAGCTCCCAGGCTCTGGAATTCCCTCCCCAGGATCTCCGCTATTCAAGTCCCTCAGACTATTCCAGTCCCTTTTCAAAGCTCTTCTCTTCTCCTCTGTCTACTCATAGCCCCCCCCCCCCCCCCCCATCAATCCATGCCGGTTGATCAAGTTTGATAGTCCTATACCCCCCACCCTAACCTTATTGTAAAGCGATGTTGAGTCCTTGAAAAGCTCTATAAAATATAATGTATTATTATTATTATTATACTGGCAGGTATCAGATCTTGCTGTGTAAAATAATCTTCCTGAGAGGTGTCACTTCTGATGTAGTCTGTGTGGTCTACAGTGAATGTATTCCTGACAGCAACAGGTGATAAGAATCAAGGGTTCCCATAGGATTCCATAGAAAATGCATGCGGGTAATTTTTGACCCACTTATGGAAGCTTGGGGTAGTAATACAAAAACTAAAATGTCCTAAAATGTAAATAAAACATTTGAATGGCATGATATCCAAAACATGTTTTTTGAGGAATAGCTGGAATATGAAATGATAGACATTTTTTATTACAAAGATACTTCAAGAAAACCACCTCACCGGGTCAAACAATACCTACTTATGCATCTAAGGCAGGGGTGTCAAACTCAAATACACAGTGGGCCAAAATTAAAAAAATCGGTACTAGTCGAGGGCCGGACTGGTTCAATGTCTATTGCAAAACTTATTGAAATGAACTTGTTGCACATATTAAACCTGGAACTAACAAAGCTTAAATTATTGCCTATAAAAATAACATTAAACATTAAATAATCAGTTGCATTCACTTCTTATGGCTCTATCTGCAGCTTTTTCAGAGTAATTTCTTATGATTACATGTTCCCACAGGCCAACAACAGCTTCAAACAAACACTTTCCCTCAAAGAGAAAACCAAACATGCCCTGCTGTCGTGAGAGAAAGTGCAGAAGGAAACATCCATTAAACTCAGTTTGCTGCTCTGTGATGTTCAAGCCAGATACTTGGCATCTCATCTTGGGTGCAAGGTGTTTGGGCTCAGGCTCTGAGCGGAGGAGACCCTCAGGATGGAGTGAAGGTGTGCGTGCAATATACCGACGGGCCAGATCTAATAGTAATTACAAATGATCCTGCGGGCCGAAATTAAATCCACCAAGGGCCTGATTTGGCCCCCGGGCCTTGAGTTTGACCTAAGGGTTAAGAAAGATGTGATTGTGCCTTCACCAGCACACCATTACATCAAATCCATTAAAGATACAGCCTCCTTACAGGAAGCTGTCTCCCTACAATAAGCAGATTCTGTGCACCCTGCCCACACGGGGCCTTTAATCCCTGCTCTCTTTCATAATCTGTGTTCCACGGATAATGCGGCCGATGTTATGTAACAATGATTTATCTTTCCCAAACCTGTTCTTAATTTAGTCTCTCGTAGCCTCTCTATTTCTGCTTCATTTGACAGAGGTATATTAATACACTCACTTATTTTTAAACAACAAAGTCTAAATATGTATTCAGAAAGCTTTGCAGGTTCACAGAATGATTGCCCTGATGTTCCACCAGAGTGTCAGGACAGCACAACTCTGCTTATAAATTCCTTTAAATCTGTCTCATCGACTCCTCGTTGGGATTCAGCTCACATTCAAACGCTGCATGTGTTTCTCCTAACGGTGGGATGATGGATTCTTCTTTGATCCACAGGACTGATGATCCCCTGCTGTGCAGCCAGGAGTGAGGACGTGAGGACGAGCACGGGTCAGAGTGTCCGCTCAAGCTTGACCTTCTGAAGTCACAATCTGTCCATCAGTCTGCCTGCCAGAACCTCCTCTGCCTCTCTACTTCCCTTCAATCTGCTGTAAAGGAAAGAACAATTCGTCCCAACATTCTATAATATGCATCCTCAATTATTTGAAAAAGATAATTAAACTAAACAAAACATTTCTTAGGGAAGTGAAAGAAGGCTGCATGCTGCCACAACATGAGAGATCAGACTGACTGATACAGCAGGTCTCACAGCTCACGTATTTGTAACATTATTTTACTATTAATGTATCATGTGAATTGACGATCAGCATTATCCTGCACAAAACACTTTTGTATTGCTCTGTGTTCATTTATCATTTTATTTTTGTTAATTCAATTTCTAGTTCATGTTCAAAAGTTACACTGAATTTTTTTAACATTGACTTTAATTAAATGTATTATTTCAACAAATACACATCATTGTATAGGGTTAGTTGAAAGCAATAATATAAAGTGTAAATACAAAATATTAGGTTCAACTCAATAGTTTTTGCTTTCAACTAACCTAATACAATCAAGAGAAATGTGTTGACATAATACATTTGTTCAAAATGTTTATGAACTTAACAGTGCATATACATGTATGTATAGATTGATTATGATTATGATTGATGTACAGATAAATGATTAGGTTCAACTTAATATTATTGCTTTCAACTAACCTAATACAGCTATGTCAAATGTGTTGACATAATACATTTCATTAAAGTGAACGTTTAGGTTTCTCAGTGTTATTAGCTCCCGTACAGAGGAGGGAGGTTAGTGAGAGGCAGCCTCGACTGTCCGCCATCGGATGTGAGGAACCAAGTGCTGTCTTCCGTCTTTGATGGATTCCCAGAACTGTCAGTATTCTTGGAGCTTCCTGAAATTGATCATTGCATTTAATTTTTTTTATAGTTGGAAAGCACCAAGCTGACAGCTGGTCATATTTGGCCCTTGTTGGTGGCTTTTGCCGTAGCCCGCCGGTGTAAGGCAAGACAAGGTCTGTTTATTTATATAGACCAGGGATGGGCAACTTGGATGGTGGTGGGGGACACATAATGTATGTACTGGCCACCAGGGGGCCGCAGATTCACTTGGAACACACACACACACAAATTCCATGTATTGTATGTAATTATTAACAAATATACTAAGTCTGACATCTTCATTGACATTTTACAATCTTTCAGGGAACATCCCCTAATAAGCTCACTAAACACATATCAGTTCACAGAAATTGTATTTAATTTTTACAAGTGGCATGTTTGTATTGAACAGGTTATTAAACAGTGGAATACAACTATTTTAAACTATTGGAAAGCATAAACACTACGACACAGTCATGAACACTAACCCAGACATTAGCTGTCTAACTTGAACCTAAGACACTTGTAGCCTGTCTCTGCTGACGCACAATAAGGGGAATGTCAACACAGACACCTGTCAGCCCGCACTCTGCTGTTCCTCAGTTCCTCAGCGCCGCCCCCCCTGCGGCTGAAAGTATGAATGAAAAGCGTAGTAATCATAGATAACACGGCAGCGTCCGTGACAGTTTGTTTTCATCTGATTTCAAATAAACAAAGTCTTGGTTTTTAGAATATTAAACTTGTTTTCGCCAAATTCAGATGATAAATACAACTTTTAAGCTTTTAAAGGCATAATTACAAGAGGCAACTTAACGTCACAGCAGGCATAACAACAGCCGGTGTTTCTTGTGAGGGTTTCCCCGGGAAACAAACACAATATACACACAAACGCGTCACAGATTATTTTGCGGTATTTAAAAAAATTATTAAATAAAAAATAATTACGTTGTTTATAAATTAATCTCCTCCTTTTTTCTTTTCTTTTTTCACCTCGTCTTCTCTTGCTGAACTTCATGGCGGACATGGATCTTCACGACACTCAGCATAGCCCTTTTTCCACGATATCTTTGCCTCCATTCTGTCAAAACATGTAAATCAGTGTTAACATACAATACTGTAAACCTTTCTGTGAATTTACTAAGACTGATTGGGTTGAGTTAGCCATTTAATTTAGTGTGTAAGTAGCCATTGATTGTACATGTTCTTTTTAAGCAGAGGGGATGGGGTGAGCTTCAAAAGGCTTTATTATCATATTCACAGTAGCTACAGTGTGGATATGGGAATGTATATGAACTCTTATTTGTTACGGTCAAAGTATGACTACAAGTAAGGAAGCTCAGTTTATAAAATGTTTGCTTTTTCCCAACAGGAAGTCAACCTGATTAAATAATTGGGTTCTACAGGCTCAAACTATCAATTCTCCTGAAAAACACATTTTGAATCAGAATATTAAACATTGAAATTGAGTAAGTTTGAAAACGTATATAAATATTATACAGTAAAATTAGATTCCAATGTACTTTATCTAAATGATAACTTAAAAACTGGAGAGGTTTTTCACATACTGGCAATATGTATTTACCTTTAGAGAATATAGATATTCATGAACAAACAGAACAGCAGACACATGTTAACACAAATCAAGCCAACCTGATCTCACCAGAATGCGTGACTCCACTACGACTCCTTAACACCACAATGCGTGGTGGAGTCACGAACTTTGTTACATTTGCGTGTCGGCACCACGCAAACAACCCCAATGTAAAGTGAATGAGGCTCCTTTGTCGTGGTGCACACACGCATTTCTACAACGTGCATTGTGTGTAATGCAACTGTTAATTTTATTAAATTAGTTAGTTTTTAAGGAAGGCCAGAGCTTCAGCTGTGTCAAATAGATTGTTCCCTTCAGTTAACGTTATTTAAAAGATAATGATCATGTCCCCTGTATTGTATTACGAGCGTCCATTCCCATTGGATAACGGAGAATTTTACACCCGGAAGTAAGTAGCCTATTCTCCTTACTGTCGATTGATTTTACAGTGATATCTGCACTACTCATCGACTAAAAAACACCAAATTGTCCTTGTTAATTACACAACATTGATTGGTTTGAATTGTGTACAATGCTTTTGTATTTTCCCCCTTCGATTCGGAGAAACAAATATATTTTCGGAGTTTTTGGACGGCAGAAGACACTACACTACCCAGAATCCTCAGCTATCGTTTGGGACTACACCATGTGCTTAGCTTGACAAACCCCGTGATCAGTCCTCAACCTCTGTGATTGGATGCGCGACGTTTACACAGAGCGTCCAAAAGGACTTTGAAATGGAATGAAACCCATCTACGGCACACTATTCAAAACAGGAATCGAACGTGTCCTACCCCCCTCCCCCCCTTAGGTCACAGGCTCCTCCAACAGTGCTACGCAATAAAACAGATGCACAGAAAAAATAGTGAAATAGTGCAATAAGAGTCTATATACAAGTGATTGGAATATGATATATTAGATAAATAATTTCTAAGTAGCAGCCAGATGAATGTTATTTCTAAATTCAGGTGTTTAATAGTCTTCTGGCCTGTGGGATGAAGCTGTCTCTGTGTCTGGTGGTTTTAGTCCGAATGCTGTGGTACCGCCTGCCAGACTGCAGCAGACAGAACCGTTTGTGGCTGGGGTGATGGTGGTCTTTTATAATCCTGAGGGCTTTCTTTAAGGTTAACCTGGTATTTTTAATCCACTACATTTATTTTAGTTACTTTACAGATTTGGATTAATGATGTGAAATATAAACAAGCCTTAAATCAGACTTTAGTTACACCTGAATGAAATTCAGTGAAGGTGATTGTCAAGTGCCAACAATCAGGCGAGATATTTGATAGTTGGTGCTTGAGAAGACTAAATATTTATCTGCAGATCCGTTTAAAGCATATTCATTACTCGTTATTCTCTAATAGTTCATTAAAGACTGTATATAATGACTATTTTGCACATCCCTTTCAAGATTTCAAGATTTTCTAAGGTTTATTGACATATCATATACACAACAGTGTAGTTATGCAATGAATGAACAACTTGGGTCACAGGTTCCTCAACAGTGCATTACAAGACATCTATCAATGTGTGTATACTTCCACCATTACACTGTCGTATTCTGCACATTTCTTTAATTAAAGCCTTATTAGTTAGCACATCCTCCTATCAGGCACTAAACTGTTTTACTCTAGATATCATTTGAGTATCTTCTTGATATTTTCTATTCTATATTTATATAATTGACCTTCTACTTTCCCACTATTTTGTATGTACTCTTAATATTTGAATATTTTCATAAAATATAACACATTCAAAAGTACTTTACAAAAATGAAAGACATTAAGAAAAAGGCATTTTAAACAGTCATTAAAAAGCAACACAATCTTCCTGCATTGCAATTATTCTAAACGTGTAATAACGTGCTTTAACCAGTAGGTGGTTTGGGTTAAAAGCATAGGTTAAAAGGCTGTCAAGTTTACAGTGTTAACAAAATAAAATATACTGCTGTTTCCGGTTTAGTTTACGACGAATATTATTTTGTTATTGTTTTGATATTTGTAACACAAAAGCGATGGAAAAAACCCATAGCAACCAAAAAAAGATGGTCTTAACATGACCCATTCGTCTAGTAGTTAATAAAAAACAATAATATCAAAACAAAATATTACTACTAACTTTATTGTGAAATTAAAACAGAACGGTAAAAGAATAGTTTCCGGTGTATTCTGATGCCCGATCTCTGTAGATAAATAAAGAACTAAGACAGATGTGTAATATTTAATGCAGCCAAACCATTTATTACAATGCATTCATGTGATGACTTTCAAAGAGTAAAGCAAGCACTGCTGAATAAAGTATGATTTATCTTTTACGAAACGTTTTTTTTCATATGGAATGCAGTTGGAGGTCAACCAATCAAAGAGCTTGAGGACTGATCACGGGGTTCATGGTGTAGTCCCAAACGATAGCTGAGGATTCTGGGTAGTGTAGTGTCTTCTGCCGTCCAAAAACTCCGAAAAAATATTTGTTTCTCCGAATCGAAGGGAGAAAATACAAAAGCATCGCACACAATTCAAACCAATCAATGTTGTGTAATTAACAAGGGTAATCTGGTGTTTTTTAGTCGATGAGTAGTGCAGATATCACTGTAAAATCAATCGACAGTAAGGAGAATAGGCTACTTACTTCCGGGTGTAAAATTCTCCGTTATCCAATGGGAATGGACGCTCGTAATACAAGACATGATCATTATCTTTTAAATAACGTTAACTAAAGGGAACAATCTATTTGACACAGCTGAAGCTCTGGCCTTCCTTAAAAACTAACTAATTTAATAAAATTAACAGTTGCATTACACACAATGCACGTTGTAGAAATGCGTGTGTGCACCACGACAAAGGAGCCTCATTCACTTTACATTGGGGTTGTTTGCGTGGTGCCGACACGCAAATGTAACAAAGTTCGTGACTCCACCACGCATTGTGGTGTTAAGGAGTCATGGTGGAGTCACGCATTCTGGTGAGATCAGGTTGAATCAAGCAGAACATTTACCTGGTTCTCTTTAATCAGCTCCTCTGCAGACTCTTCCAGAAGCTCCATCAGGCGGGAGGGCGGCATGTAGATTATTGTAGCGAACACACATAACTGTAAGTACAGAAAGACACTGGAGACAAAGATTATACCTTAACTTCAATTTAACGCGCTACAGAAGGAGGCACCAACAGTTCAACTTCCCAGTAGTCTTCCTGGATGCCCCCTCTGGCCGCATCACAGACTGAGACACACCGCGCCTAGTGTAAAGACTCCAAGTAATGCATTGTACCGTCTTACGGCCCGTCCACACTACAGCGTCGACAGCGTCGAAAACTCCAATCTGCCCATTCACGTTCAATGGGGTGACGTCACGTAGCCTCGCTTTTTCGCCGAACTGAATTGTGGGTAGCAGAGCGGTCCGTCTCCGCCGTCTCCGGTTGAACAATGTTCAACTTCTGACGCCGGAGATGCCGGAGTAGCCAGCGCCAGCCAATCAAATCCCGTTTCCCAAAATCTGACAGCTGAAGCCTTAGCCAATCAAACCGCGTCTAAGCTGGGAGAGATATCCCGCCGTTCATTTCTATATTTCAAAAAAAGTCGGAGGAGAAACTAACTATCGCCGTAGCAAATCACCCGGTTGTGTATGACCAGACCCTCTTCACCTACCGGGATACAAACCGGAGGAACCAGGCATGGAGGGAGGTGGCAGAGACAGTGGGTGAAACTGGTAGGTTTTCGCCTGTTTGGGGAGTTTATATATATATTGCTCCCATAAAATCCCCGGGGTTTTTGCTTTGTATGTCGGGGGCGGGAGATTCATGTGATTGGTTGTTGGCCGTGTTGCTTGAATAAAATCCCCAAGCTCCAGACACGCCCAGCTCCAAGCTATTTTTGAAGCTGTAGTGTGGACGCTCCGTTAGAGGCGGCATTATGGCGGAGCCCAGCTGGAACCCAGCAGCGATGGCTCTCCAGTCCTCGGTCTGTGGTACCGGCATGGTCTCCTCGACCAGCGCGGTCCAGATGGCACCCGCAACCTCCCTGACAATGACAGCCACGGTTGCATGCCCGACCGGATAGCTGAATGATATGGTCCTGTACGAGTCACCGGTTGCTAGGTACCTGAGAAAAAATATATATACATGATTACAAAATATATTTATTCAGACCCCACACACACACAGATCACAGACACACACACAGACCCCCCCCCACCCACACAGATCACAGACACACACAGACGTACCGACGTACTTGTGAAGCTTTTCCAGAAGGCGGTTAGATCACCGGACGACAGAGTCGGTCTCCGTGTGCACAGACAGGGCTGCTGTTAACGTCGGTCTGTACAACAGACTTGTGCCAAAACTACGTCAACCGGCTGCGGAGGGAGACTTTCTCTCCCCCCCCCCCTTCACTGGAGAACTGCCTAAAACAGCTGATCACAACGTTCACACTGTGGTCACGAAGTACTCCACTAGCCCCCCCCCCCCCCCCCCCCCCCTCTGTCGACTTTCCTGAAGTACTCCCCAGTGGCCAAGGGAAGCCAGGCTTCCCCTGTTTTTTCGGATTGTAGTTATAATTTAAATAAATAAATAAAAACACTTTGTTTTGTTTCTGTAATTCTCCTTTCATGTGTGTTCCTGCCGGACCGTCTCTCCGTCTCTCCCCCATTCTCATTGAGTATTTTACAAAGAGTGAAACAGCGCCCCTCTAGATGTCATGGTGAAACAGTAGATTGCATTCACTGTTGCGAGAGGAGGCCAGCAGAATCTAGCTTCCCTTGGTGAAAAAAAATTGAGGGATTAACCAATCAGATGAGGCCCACGTGATGCCCCTGCCAACCTGTGATTGGTCAGGGCCATGCCAGGGGAAGCCAGCCGCCTCTAGTTTCCCTTCAGGGGCGGCTGGCGGCTGGCGATTTGATTGGACACTGCCATCCAATCACATCAACATCAATTTTAATACCGTAACTGTCATCACCGCCGTAAGAAATTATCAAGCAAATTAAGCATTATGGAGGGAGGAGATTTGGCATACTTAATTAAGCATAACTTCACTAAACTTCTGCTACAGCAGCAACTAAAAATTAAAGCAGATGGCAGGACAACGCCCACACTCGAGCTGTGTACACAGAGGAATAAGGGATCTAATCGGACGTTCAATGAGGACAATTATGTCCGCACGGAGTGGCTAACTGGAAGCGCTAAACTTCAGCGTCTATTTTGCTGGCCATGTCTTCTTTTTGACAAGGGTTCGTGCTCCCTGAACAATCCTTGGGCAACTTCAGGATTCATCGACCTTGCCAACCTGTCACGGGCAATTGAGAGGCACGGTAAATCTAAAAATCATATAGATTGTGCTGTGAAATTAAAGCTTTTTGGACGCGTCAGGATTGCTGCACACGCTGTACAACAACAGGTTTTTTCACAAGCCACCAGGAGAGCTGATACAGCTTCTTATGGAGGATGACCTACAGGGCACACTCTCCGAGGTCTACAAGCTGCTCCAGCTCATGCTCACGATACCAGCCACCAGCACATCAGCAGAGCGCTCCTTTTCCTGTCTAAAAAGGATCAAAACGGATCTGAGGAACACGTGTGGACAGGACAGACTTGTCAACCTAGCCACAATATCCATTGACTCTGTTGTTGTGGAGGACCTAAAGGCCGCTGGGAAGTGCTATGACATTGTTATTGACCACTTCGCTACCATGAACGACAGGAGAATGGCCTTCCTCTTCAAATAGGGTGAGTGAAATGCACACCCCTTTCTCTCTGTGCATACCTGTTGCCTGAACTGCCCGTGTAGCTATGTGTGCAATTTCTGATGTGGTTCTGTTGGTTATTGTGCATTGCTTGCCTGGATTTAGCTGCAGGTGTTCAGTCTGAAGTAGTTGTTTTATTGCAGTTGTTTAATTAGCACAGGGTGCTATCCGAACATCAGCACCGCAGATAGCATGCCATATAGGGCCCGATCACCTGAATAGATGAGATTGTTTATATTTTTGTGTTACTTTTGGACTACGGACTGAACTAATTACAGAGACGAGGACTGTTGCTGCACTTGCCGTGTGTGTTAGTGTAACAGATGTAAATATGCAGTGGGGTTTATTTAATTTAATTTTGTATAATCACACACATTCTGTGTTTTATATTATTTTATTCTGTGTTCTTCATTTTATTGAATGTTAAATACCTGGCAAGGTCGGAGAGCTGTGCTCAGGAGTTTATTGTTCTGAGAACTTTCATTTCCTTTCTTTGTGATTTTACTTTTTGTATATATTGTGTCCCTCACGTTTCCTCTTCCCTTTTTGTAAACGTTCCAATGAGAGGAGTCACTGAGGGAAATGTATGTAAAACTGATCATTTTATCTGTTATCAGATTCAGACATTAAACAGAGATCGTCTCAACTTTACGCTGACTCGGCGGGTCTCGTCCATTATCAACACAACGCATACTGATACTTTGATGTGAACGTAAAACTTTAAAGGTCTCCTGATTTAGTTTGTGAATGAATGCTTCTTATTTATTAATTACCGAATCTGCACTGCGCATTGAGCGGCTGGTATTGCATTGGTGGGGGGAGGTTGGCATAAATTAATAAGAAAATGCTTAAATTAATAAGACGAGAGAGTTTCAGCTGGAGAGTGCGTGCGGACCTGTCGCTTAGATAACAGGCGTGTACAAGTCCTGCATCTGTATGATACAAATGTGTGTAAAATGTTACCGGGCGCAGTAATCACTCATCTGGTTACGTTATTGACCCCCCCCCCCCCACCCAAAAACATTGGCATTTTTCCCCACCCCACGCTACTGGTACTCCCCCGTTGATAGAAATCAACACGTAATGAATTAAGACCCCACGGTTTGATGATTGATAGGTGTGTGGGCTGTCTTTCATTTTGACACGCAGAAAAATGTTATAATAAACATAGATACTAGGGGTGTAACGGTTCACAAACATTTCGGTTCGGTACGTACCTCGGTTTTTTGGTCACGGTTCGGTTCGGTATGTTTTCGGTACAGCAGAATTTTTTTTCACAAAACAAAACATATATATATATATTTTTTTATTATTATTAAACTGTGAATAATGTATTCACTCAAATAAATACAAAATATAATAAAATAAACATTAAGGTGCAGCATTTCGATGAACTGAAATAATCTGTATTTGAACTTTACTGTACTAGTACTCACAAAACATAAACTATTAGTTTTGGGTTTTTAATTATTATTAAACTGTGAATATTCACTCAAATAAATACAAAATATAATCAAATGAACATTAAGGTGCAGCATTTCGATGAACTGAAATAATCTGTATCTGAACTGTACTGTACTAGCACCTAAGCCGCCAGCTTGACATTAGGACTTGCTTGTCATTGTATTTTCATGTTGTTTAAAGAAAGATGAACTTGTCCACATGGCTGCTGAAAGGGCAGATCTGCTGGCACTAGCAATGTCTCCTGCTGTGGAGAAAACCCTCTCGCTAGGGACAGAGGTAGCAGATACAGCCAGGTAGCGCTTTGCTAACATGGCAACATAAGGATATTTGGCGTTTATAATAGCTTTGACTCGGTCTGAAGTTTTTGCGAGTGGTGGAGGCTAAATGCTAGGGAGTTGGGTTTGCACTTCAGTCTTTTTTCTTTTGGTACCGGTTATATTCACGTTCGGGTGATGCCTTTTCAAGAGTGTGCAAGTTTGATGTATTGCCAGCCGCGTAACCAATTTTAGTTGAACAATGCCGACAAACAGCTTTGGTTTGGTCCACCTGTCTTTGTCCGTCATCCTTGTACGTAACTGCGTAACCAAAATGTTCCCAAACCGGAGACTTCATTGATGCTGGAGGATTTTCAACTTTATCTGCGTTCGCCATTAATTTTCGACAGTTCCTCAAATTACCGACTAAATTTGAACGCATCCCTCTGACCAGCTCTCATAGCATGCCCTCTCATCCAATGAAATGACTTGCTCGCTCTATGACGCGCTGAGCCCAATGGGAGCAAATTACTCTGAATCCGACGCAGCACCTCAGATTACTTCCAAGAAGTTGTTCACTTTCTCAATTTTCTACGTTTAACGTTATATTCGTTTGGTACACTTCGGTACACACGTGTACCGAACCGAAGGGCCCGTACCGAATAATTTCGGTACGTGTACCGTTACACCCCTAATAGATACTGTATGTTAAATGGATATATCCGCCTTCTTTCATTTATCTTTCCATTCCCACAACAATATACATAATGAAATGGCATATTTTGGACATAGTTCGAATGGTGATTAATCATGTTTAATACATTTTTAAGCTGTGATTAATCTGATTAAAAATGTTAATCATTTGACAGCCCTAGTTATTATATAAAATTAGTTTGTGTGTGTGTATATATATATATATATATATACACACACAAACAAACTAATTTAAACTTTGCCGACCCTATCCCTCCGTGGTCTTTCAAGTAGGAGGAGAAATGCCAGTGTTCTCCTCCGGTTTACAGGCACTGTGTCAATTATATATATAGAATAATTATGATGATGAATGCATTTTTTTACCACTAAAATACAGCAACACATCTTTGATTCGTGTCGTTTATAACTGGGATATTACAATTATTATTGACTTTGTCTGTACAAAGTAGCCTGTCCAGGAAATATGCCCAAATCAACAAAAACTGCGAGCCGGCAGGCAAGACGCTTCGCTTCTGAAATGCGCCCGGTAGGGTATGACGCCGGAGGAGGCGTTTCACTTTTCTTTTTTTTCCATTTTTTTTTTTTCACTTTTCATTTTTCAAATGAGGGTGCATAACGACTCAACTGAGGGTGCAATGCACCCTTATGCACCCCCGTAGAACCGGGCCTGGTGGGGTATGTCATTTATTTCAGAAACACTTTTTGTTATATTCCATGGAATGCTTTTAACATCCCGATAGCAATGAATATATTAAATGCTTTGACAATAAATACATAAAAAAACGTCATCTGTGAAATGGCTTTCCTACCTGTCAGCCTTCAATCTGTGCACAAACTTATCTCGTGCCATCATTGGTCATGTGCGCGTTCGTGTGTGTTGGAGGAGGGGCTCTGTAAGGAAGTGGCTAGATTGTTTCCGGTCGTGTATTTTGCAAATTCTAGCGCACTCAAGCTGGTTTTTCCAAAATGACCTACCCCACCTTTAAGCCAGTATATAGTAATCATTGTATGGGCTATTAATACCAGAGCTCTAAGCATATACATCTTGTCTTTTCCAATTCCCCTTGAAAGTACATTCCCTAAAATCAACCTTTTCTGTTCATATAATACTTTAACTCCAAGATATCTTTAATTTCCCTCATGACCATTTTCCAAAAATAATTGCAGTTTAGGGCAATCCCAAAATATGTGTGAGAAGTCTCCGATTGATCCATAACCTCTCCAACAGAGTGGGCTATAGACTTCTTGTCATAATTATATGTTATAAGGAGTGTATTGAAGTATCTCATTATCAACATCCACGCAAATGTCCTCCAATTTTGACTATTTAGGCATTTATGTCAAGTCAACCAGGACCTCTCCCACTCATCATCTGTAAGGCTTCCAATTTCCACTTATCTTTACATCAAATGTATTATCTGTTAAATCCAACCGATTTATTTTGTACAAATAAGATATTATTTTTGTTGTATGAATTTGATTATCCACCACACCAATCCAGTATTGTTCAACATTGGTCTGTGGTCCTTTAATTTTGTCCCATTATTTGTGTGTCGTCAAATAGTGTCTTATTTGAAAAAATCTAAACATTTCAGTTGCCGCAATTCCATATTAGGCCTGAAGGTGTGAGAAAGCCCTGAAGGTAAATACATAATTGATTAATTGTGATCAGGCCTTTTTCCCCCCACCTAGCAAAGCCACCATCCATTTTAGCCGGTAAGAAGTCACAAATAGAGACTATTTTATGATTTCTGTTTTTTAATGTCAATTTCCCTCTGTCTGCTGTTTTCATCCTATTTTCAACATAAAATCAATGCAGTTCATGAGTGGGTGAGTGGTCTTTGACACCTGAGATCAGGGTTCTCATCCTGAGTCCTGTGTTAGTGTCCATGCACAACCTTACTATAGATAAATAATGACAGAAATGATATTGCTAAAGGAAAAGTAATATAGAATAAATATGAAATACGATAGGAGTGAACATTTTACAGAAATGTTTTGTATCAACATTTGTGACAAAAGGACAAATGACAAAAAATGACCCAATCATGTTGAATAAAATTGCAATGCATGCATAATTTGTCTTTAATGTTGCACATTAGCAGAATGTAAACAGAGCGGCCATTAAAATAAATCATTAACCATGTACTGCTCTCCACCTTTGTGACCAACAGACATGAGGGGAGAACATCAACAAACCAGGCTGTTCCTCCATCCTCTCTGCAGAACCAGCACTTAAACACAGCACGTCTTCCCCCAGTGTGAGAGGACAGGTGGAACTCTATTTATTCACAGTGAATTAGGTGTGCTGACCTTCCTGCCTCAGTTCTGATCATCTTTCCAGTTTCTCTTTAACAAATCAGAACTAGCGCATGCAGCACCACCCTCTAATCCTCTGTTTTTAAACCTTTCTTCCATTACCATTCTGTTACAACATGCTTCTCCTGAAGATGTAGCTCGATCTCCGAGGATGCTTTCCCCCACCGTTCCATATGTTCCATCCATCCATCCATCTTCTCCCGCTTATCCGTGGTCGGGTCGCGGGGGTAGCAGTTCCAGCAGAGAGCCCCAAACTTTCTTTTCCCTGGCGACATCAACCAGCTCTGACTTGATGGTCCCAAGGCGCTCCCAGGCCAGCAAAGAGATATAATCCCTCCACCTGGTCCTAGGTCTACCCCTTGGTCTCTTCCCAGCTGGACGTGCCTGGAACACCTCCCTAGGGAGGCGCCCAGGTGGCATCCTAACTAGGTGCCCGAACCACCTCAACTGGCTTCTTTCGACGCGAAGGAGGAGCGGCTCAACTCCGAGTCCCTCCCTGATGACCGAACTTCTCACCTTATCCCTAAGGGAGACACCAGCCACCCTGCGGAGGAAACCCATCTCGGCCGATTGTATCCGCAATCTCGTTCTTTCGGTCATGACCCATCCTTCATGACCATAGGTGAGGGTAGGAACGAAAATGGCCCGGTAGCTTTGCCTTCTGGCTCAGCTCCCTTTTCGTCACAACGGTGCGGTAAAGCGACTGCAGTACCGCTCCCGCTGCTCCGATTCTCCGGCCCATCTCATGCTCCATTGTTCCCTCACTCGAGAACAAGACCCCGAGATACTTGAACTCCTTCACTTGGGGTAAGGACTCATTCCCTACTTGGAGTGGACAGTCCATCGGTTTCCTGCTGAGAACCATGGCCTCAGATTTGGAGGTGCTGATCCTCATCCCAGCCGCTTCACACTCGGTTGCGAACCGATCCAGTGAGTGCTGAAGGTCGCAGACCGATGAAGCCATTAGAACCACATCATCTGCAAAAAGCAGTGGTGCAATCCTTAGTCCACCGAACTGCAGACCCCCTCCCCCACGACTACGCCTCGAAATCCGATCCATGTATATTACAAACAGGATTGGTGACAAAGCGCAGCCCTGGCGGAGGCCAACCCTCACCGGAAATGGGTCCGACTTACTGCCGAGGACCCGGACACAGCTCTCGCTTTGGGAGTACAGAGATTGGATGACCCTGAGTAGAGACCCCCTCACCCCATACTCCCGCAGCACCTCCCACAGTAACTCCCTGGGAACTCGGTCATACGCCTTCTCCAAGTCTACAAAACACATGTAGACCGGATAAGCGTACTCCCAGGCCCCCTCCAGGATCCTTGCGAGAGTAAAAAGCTGATCCGTCGTTCCACGACCAGGACGGAATCCGCATTGTTCCTCCTCAATCTGAGGTTCGACAATCGGCCTGACCCTCCTTTCGAGTACCTTGGAGTAAACTTTCCCGGGGAGGCTGAGTAGTGTGATGCCTCTGTAATTGGCACACACCCTCTGATCCCCCTTTTTAAAAAGGGGAACCACCACCCCGGTCTACCACTCCTTCGGTACCGTTTCCGACTTCCACGCAACGCTGATGAGACGTGTCAACCATGACAGTCCCTCAACACCCAGAGCCTTCAGCATTTCCGGGCGGATCTCATCCACCCCCGGGGCTTTGACACTGTGGAGTTGTTTGACGACCTCAGTGACCTCCCCCCGGGAGATTGGTGTTGATCCCCCGTCATACTCCAACTGTGCCTCTAACATAGAGGGCGGAGTTGTCGGGTTCAGGAGTTCCTCAAAGTGTTCCTTCCAACGCCCCAACACTCCATCAGTTGAGGTCAACAACGTCCCATCCTTACTGTATACAGCTTGGATGGTTCCCTGCTTCCCCCTCCTGAGGTGCCGCCCGAAAGTCCTTTTCCATGTCTTCTCCGAACTTCTCCCACACCCGCTGCTTTGCCTCGGCCACGGATGAGGCTGCTGCCCTTCGGGCCTGTCGGTACCTTGCAACTGCTTCGGGAGTCCCCTGGGATAACAAATCCCTGAAGGCCTCCTTCTTCAGTCGGACGGCTTCCCTGACCACCGGTGTCCACCAGGAGGTTCGAGGGTTACCGCCCCTTGAGGCACCTAGGACCTTGAGACCACAGCTCCCTGCCGCGGCTTCGGCAATAGAGGCTTTGAACACCGACCACTCTGGTTCAATGTCCCCAACCTCCACAGGAATGCCCGAAAAGCTCCGCCGGAGGTGTGAGTTGAAGGCCTCCTGAACGTGGGCCTCCTCCAGACGTTCCCAGTTCACCCAAACTACACGTTTGGGCTTACCAGGTCTATCCAGAGGCTTCCCCCGCCACTCGACCCAACTCACCACCAGATGGTGATCAGTTGACAACTCCGCCCCTCTCTTTACCCGAGTGTCCAAAACATACGGCCTCAGGTCCGATGATACGATAACGAAATCGATCATGGACCTTCTGCCTAGGGTGCTCTGGTACCACGTACACTTATGAGCATCCTTATGCTCGAACATGGTGTTTGTTATGGCCAATCCATGACTAGCACAGAAGTCCAGTAACAAACCACCACTCCGGTTCAGATCAGGGGGGCCGTTCCTCCCAATCACGCCCCTCCAAGTGTCTCCATCATTGCCCACATGTGCGTTGAAGTCTCCCAGCAAGATTAAAGAGTCCCCTTCAGGAGCCCCATACAGGACTCTTTCCAGGGTCTCCAAGAAGGCTGTATACTCTGAACTGCTGTTGGGTGCATAAGCACACACAACAGTCAGAGTTTTCCCCCCCATAACCCGCAGGCGTAGGGAGGCGACCCTCTCGTCCACTGGGGTAAACTCCAACAACGAAGCACCTAACCGGGGACTTGTGAGTATCCCCACACCCGCCCGACGCCTCACACCTTGAGCAACTCCGGAGAAGAATAGAGTCCAACCCCTATCCAGAAGTAAGGTTCCAGAGCCGACGCTGTGCGTAGAGGTGAGCCCAACCAGATCCAACTGGTACCGCTCCACCTCCCGCACAAGCTCCGGCTCCTTCCCCCCCAGAGAGGTGACGTTCCACGTCCCCAAAGCCAGCTTCTGCCGCCCGGGTCTGGTCCGTCGAGACCCTCCGCTTTCACTGCCACCCTTCTGGCAGCGCACCCGACCCCATCGTTGTTTCCCGTAGGTGGTGGGCCCGCGGGACGGAGAAGCGGAGGTGTTGCCCACGTTGCCTTTTCGGGCTGGGCCCGGCCGGGCTCCGTGGCAAGCCCGGCCACCAGACGCTCGCCGACGAGTCCTCCTTCTGGGCCTGGCCCCAGAAGGGGACCCCGGGCTTCCTCCGGGCCGGGTATCCTCACTTCCTGTGTCGTCTTTCATGAGGTCTTTTGAACCAATCTTAGTCTGGCCCCTTGCCTGAGACCAATTTGCCATGGGAGACCCTACCAGGAACACAAGGTTCAGACAACACAGCCCCAGGTTCATCAGGGCACACAAACCTCTCTACCACGGTAAGGTGCTGGTTCTTCAGAGAGGCGTTCCATATGTTGCCCTTCAATAATGAATGAGAGGTCTTTGAAGAGTGTTATGGCCATGGGTAAGGGGATACACTGGGGACTTCGTGAAGAGGATGCAGAGAGGAGGTCCTGCCCTGCTGCATATCTAAGTGTGCTTTAAACCAGAGAAGAGTCCAACACAGTTCTGAGAGGAACTTAACCCTCCTGTCGCGTCAAATTCTCCCCTTACTTTGGTGTTCCTGCTCAAGTTTGACAGGTCTGTTTTAGCTGCTCCTACATTAACACAAAAAACATGAATCATCACCAAATGTTATTTAAAACCCTTTAAAGTTGTAAACAATGTCTCAGACTACTGGGTTACTTGAATTACAACCATGAATAAACAAAGAATAGACGCTGAACATTTATTCCAAAATGAACATGGTTGTCGTTTTGTGTGAGTAATGTCTGATAGATGAACATAATCTAGGGAACACCATAGGTGTAACAGAGTTGACCTTAACCCACTCAACATTCAGGGAAAGTGGTGATCAACAATGTGATATGTTTAAATTAGGGCTGTCAAACGATTACAAATTTTAATCAGATTAATCACAGCTTAAAAATTAATTAATCATGATTAATCACCATTCGAACTATGTCCAAAATATACCATTTATTTATGTATATTGTTGTGGGAATGGAAAGATAAACGAAAGAAGGCGGATATATCATTTAACATACAGTATCTATGTTTATTATAAAAAAATTCTGCTTCTCAAAATGAAAGACAACCCACACACCTATCAATCATCAAACCGTGTGGTCTTAATTCATTACGTGTTGATTTCTATCAACGGGGGAGTACTTCAGGAAAGTCGACAGAGGGGGGGGGCTAGTGGAGTACTTCGTGACCAGCTGTTTTAGCGCAGTTCTCCAGTGATGGGGGGAGTCTCCCTCCGCAGCCGGTTGGCGTAGTTTCGGCACAGTTCCGTTGTACAGACCGACGTTAACAGCAGCCTGTCTGTGCACACGGAGACCGACTCTGTCGTCCGGTGATCTAACCGCCTTCTGGAAAAGCTTCACAAGTACGTCGGTACGCAAATGCGCTTTGTGACACAAGCAGACCCGGCGGCAGACATACGTCTCTGGGCGGGCATTTGATGTACCAGGGCGGGCCCACCCCGAAACTTACATTTCCCGGGAAAACTGAATTGTGAAAGAGCTGACATGCTGAAAACCCAACGCCTGCAGGGGGGTCTGGGGAGATTCTCCCCCAGGAGATTTTTTGAAATATTAACATAAAATACACATTCTGGTACTCTCTTGAGAAGAAAAATAAATAAATCTATTACTACACGACATATTTAAAAAAAATGAATGGTATTTCAGTTTTTTGTTACTTTGTTCTGAAAGCTGAACCTGCTGCTCCTCACAGAGAGAAGAGGGAAGAGGCTGTGAATGACTTTACATTGTGGATAAGGGTGGATTGCCCCATTGTTCTGTGTGTCAAAATGAAAGACAGCGCACACATCAATCATCAAACCGTGGGGTCTTATTTAATTACGTGTTGATTTCTATCAACACGTAATGTTGGATCGATGTATATAGAGATGTACTGTAACTACAGCAAAAATATTCTCCGTCGGGACTTCCTGCAACAACACCACGTCGTTATCTTGATTCTGATTGGCCAGAAGACATTATCAAAGATGTTCTATTGAGAAGATGATCACTACGTGACAAAAGTTTTCAAACCGTTTCTAGTCTTCGGTATTTCCAGACAAGTGACTGCTGAAATCAATCTTACTAACTGCTGTCTGTGCAATTTACTCCGCGCGAGTTGGCGGACTTTATTTAGCTTACTTTAAAATCATTTTTCATGGTGGGGCTAAGCCATTTATTGGTATGGCTGTAGCCTACCCCAGTATACCCTGGCGCCGCCACTGAACATAATAATAAAACAATTAAAATGTTGTATTCAGCCCTGATTAAAACAGCGGGCCCACATCCTGGATGGTCGGGCCCAAATCCTGGATGGGCGGGCCCGGCCCCATGGGGCCCGCCCATGACGCCGGGTCTGGACACAAGTGACGGTACGCATTTCAGATTACGCACATAACCTGCGTACCAGTTATGTGCACCCCTGTACCAGAGCCATATTATTACTATTATATGGCTCTGCCCTGTACTACAGCAAGAGTATTCTCCGTCGGGACTTCCTGCAACAACACCACGCCGTTATCAAAGATGTTCTATTGAGAAGACGATCACTACGTGACAAAAGTTTTCAAAACCGTGGCGACTGAAATCAATCTTATTAACTGCTGTCTGTGCAATTTACTCCGCGCGAGTTGGCAGACTTTATTTTATTACTTTAACATCATGTCTCATGGTGGGGCTAAGCCATTTCTTGGTATGGGTGTAGCCTACCCCAGCCATACCCTGGCGCTGCCACTGGTGGCACGTATGGGGCGGGCCATTCTGCACATGCGTTAAATGCGTTAAATATTTTAACGCAATTAATTCAAAAAATTAATTACCGCCGTTAACGCGATAATTTTGACAGCACTAGTTTAAATGCTTACTGTGGAGCATATCGTAAGGACTTGAAGCAATCAAATGAAAGCACAATAGTTGATGAAAGTAGTAAACCGGCCAGATTTGACCCGAACAAGACAGGAGGGTTAAACAGGTTCCTGAAGAAGTTGGTAAATCTATGCTTTTTTATGGAGATTTAAGTAAATTGGCAAGGCTTTATTTGAACTAATTTCCTAAATGTTATGGACATTGAGCACCAGTGTAAGATTCAACCTTGAACTGAGACTCATGGCAAACCGGGATCACATTTCGACTTCCTGTGGATTCTCAGCTGCATGTAAGACCTGAGCCCTGACACACTTGGCTTCACTGTACTTTCTGCGTGCAGGGCTGACAGAAAATGATTAATGCACGGATATATTTAAGTATTTTTGTAATTATTGAGAGAATAGAGAAAGATAACAAAATCCACAAAGGGGAATTTCCATCTGTGAAGAATAGAACACTGAGCCTGTGACACATGTACCATAGAGAATAGTTTTAATTTTTGAATAATGTTTGACCTAGTATCTGCAAAAGCTCTGTATTATAAGTACAGCTATGGATAACCACAGTGATGATATACAAATAAAAGAATAGCACACTGGGACTAAAGGGTAATACATTTAGTTTTGTGAAATGAATGTCATGTAAATAATACTTAAACAACAATGCCTCTAAAGACTCAATTCTAATGACTATCATTATGACTTATATAACTGTCAAGTTGTAACAGCATACTTTAGTTTAAGATTCAGAAATATTTTATATCAATATTATTATTATTTATTTTGTATAAAGTGTTTCATATTGTGCCTTTTAGTAAATTACATGAATCATCTCCTAAAACTGACAGAGCCATCTCAATGACAGCTCAATACAATCCTCTTTCATATGTGATACAATTGCAAACAAAAATACAATAATGTGCCTCTGGTTTCCACATGAGAGAAAAGCACATCATGTTGGAGCTGTGCGGCCATTCAGACAACGTATATATCCTTTTTATGATGCTAAGATTGATTTCTCTTTGATCATCTTCATGAGCCCTGTGTATGTGACTCTGCGTTTAGGTTTGTGTACAAATGTATGACCAAAACCACTGTGAAGGTTTTAAACGTGCAAAGGCTTTTTTCCTAACCTTGGCCATTTTCAATTATCCATCCTTTTCTTCTGTTTTGATTTTGTGTCTTTGTGCATTCTATTGTTAAGTCGTATTATGTGCTTCAAGGTGAACTCTGCAATAGACCAACATTTAAGTATTTTTATAATGCACTTTGTTCCATCATTCAAATGTTGCAGATTGATATCACCTGCAAAAACTATGGGGCTTCGCTATGGGATTAGTTTTGTATTATAAAGATAAAGCAACACTTTCTCAGAATCAAGCAAAACTAAGAGTTTAAGAGAAAAAAAAACTGAGTCAAGCAAAATAAATGTAATTTCAAAAATAAATCTATAAGTTGCAAACAAATCATTTGTGTAATCATGTAAACTATAAGTATTTTTTCTTTGTTTTAACATATCTTTTTGTTTGCAGTTCTCTTTGCTTCTTTCTCAATGTTGAGACTTTTGCTCTCGCTGCAGCTCTCTCGTTTGCGCTCCTTCATTTTTTGTTTTCGATTCTGACACAAACGTCCCAGGTGGGCGTGACTTTTAGGGGTACCTTTTGGGCGTTTGCTGGTCTATGCTGGTGAAGATGGTATTCATGCTGGTCTACCTGCAGTCTTGCTGTTGAAGCTGTATATCATCACAAAACCATGCTGGTAGACCAACAAGACCAGCTTTACCAGCATAGACTAGCATGGGGAAGCTGGTACACCAACATGGTCTTGCTGGTGAAGCTGGTTGTTATGCTGGTCTATGCTGGTGAAGCTGGTCTTGCTGGTCTACCAGCATGGTTTTGTGATGATATACAGCTTCACCAGCAAGACTGCAGGTAGACCAGCATAAATACCAGCAAACGCCCAAAAAGTAGCCAATGGTTTTGCTGGTAGACCAGCATGGTCTCATTATGTTATATAGCTGGTGAAGTTGGATTACCATTTTAGCTAAATATATAGAGAGACATAAACAGACACAGACAGACAGACAGACAGACATAGAGTGACAGACAGAGAGGGCGGGACACAGAGCAACAGCGAGAAGGCAGTGGTTGAAACAAAGTGTTTAACTGGCGCGAAAGGGGGCGGTGTAATATATATGACAAGTCATGGTTGATGACCTTCCGGGTCTGTCCAGCAGAGAGCGCTTGTTGCTTGCCACGGGTGCATAATACATTGGACTTGAAGCAAACAAAAAACGTCTCTGTTTCCTTGTCTGATATGTTCCCCATATTAGGGGCATAACAGCAGCGTGAAGATCAGTTGAGAGCATAGACTGTATATATAAATGGACGTAGTGTCCGTGTCACCCATAGGATTCTGCAGAGTTGCCGAGAAGCCCTTAGTAGGCGGGGTCGGCCACTAACGTCTCGACAGTGACGTCAGAGTCTAACTCCGCCTGATCCAAATAGAGTGCCACAGTGACGCGTCCTAAAACCCGGAAGTAAACTTCTTCCGGTTCCTTCGTCAAAAACCAATGCAATTTTTCCATAGGATTTTGGAAAATAGCTCGAAATAAGGTCTGTTGACACACATTTAAGAGAGGGATCACGTTTTGTTCAGCCGGATAATCTCCACATGTCAACCCTACTTTTATAATTTTTGAATCATAAATCTAGTCGCCAGAAGCAAAATGCAAACGTTATGCTATAAACGAACTAAAAGCTAGTACAGCAGCAGGGTCGCACGACTTCAACGTCACGCCAACTTAAGATCGTTTCTCTGAAACTGCACTTGGAACACTTTAAATATATTATTAACATTTTAAACTGTATACCCCGGTTATCTAGGCCCTTTTTGTTTTGTTTAATGTACACCACGTTTATCTAGGCCCTTTTTGTTTTGTTTTATGTATACATGTCACACTGTTGGAAACGATATTTCTGGATGTAGAATTTTTGACAATAAAGCTGACTTTGACTTCCGCTCGCTTGCATATTTTAACAAAGCTTTTCAGTTTAGCCACACTGAATTCAACTAGAAGTCATGGCTGTCAATGACCAGTCTGATATCGTTTTACAAAGATGACAGAAGAGTGTAGATAGAGGAGAGAACCACTACAAGTCAGGACACGTACAACAGTGCAGCCTCGATGAAGGTGTGCTTACCGGTGTTGTCAGGGCTAGCATGAGGGACAAGGTTTATAGAGTGTCGGTGAGTAGTGATAGCAAGAGTACCGTTAACCTAGAGTTAATTTATTCACATTAGTGACATTAATTCCCATCCACAAATCCATTTTATGTGTCACATTAAATCTTTATTACACACCAGAAAACACAGAAATATCCATGAAATAAACATACAGTAGGCTATAAACAATTAAAGGGATAATGGGGAAGGCATTATAAATGTAAATATATTTTAAATAATAAAACAATCCCACCACCACAGGTATCTACAGGAGAAGAGGGAATTCTCTCCACAACATTTGAATGCTGTTGGAGCGCCACCCTCCGGCGGATGGTCGAAATCAAATCAAGTTTTATTTATATAGCACATTTATAAACGATTTTTGGTCGAGCCAAAGTGCTGTACATATAATACAAATAGCCTACAGTAGAGACGCTTTACAGCAACAACAGCACAGATTGTTCAGAATATCAGTATGAGAAAAACTTCCAGAGAAAACCCACAGTTTAAGGGGAACATGGGAGAAACCTCAGGGAGAGCAACAGAGGAGGGATCCCTCTCCCAGGACGGACAGACGTGCAATAGATGCCGTGTGTAAATCCAAGAGATAATACATTTTACAGCATATAGACTGAATGTTAGGAAATGCATGTGTCTGTAATAAGAAGATGAATCCACGAGGATGTCAGCTACAGTCCTGTGGAAGCCATCAGGGAAGCAGCATGACGAGACCCAAGGCAGGACCGCAGAGACAGGTTCAGCCACGACCCGAAGTCCACGACTTCATCCAGAACTCAGGATAGAGGATCCAAGACACAGGACTACAGCAAGAGGATCAGCCTCGACTCCGGATCCCGGCGTAGAGATAGATACAAAACAAGAAAAAAGATTTGGCTGGGTTAATCGGAACAAGAGAATACACAGACACAGGCAGAGAGGGGAAAGGTCATTGGATAAAAGTTATTCTTGATAACTCTCTAGAAAGATCTCATGACCTTCCCCACTCCATCTATCAAGACCCGAGCAGTTCTATTAGATATAGGATAAGAAACAGAGATAGGGTCGAACCCTGCTCCGCGCCGTTCGTTGATGAATAGTCTTTTATAGGATAAAAGATAAGAGACTCGAACACCCAAAGGAGGTTATAAAAAGTAAGCTGTTTTAATGGTAAAAGCAACAGTACAAATACAGAGTACTCCGGGCTCAATTCTACTACCGTGTGATATACGTATCAGGACAGTCAGTCAGAAAAGGGCCCCGAGTGTAAGAATTCAACAGCATATTATACGCAAACGTGGGGAGGAGTTGTGTCTGTTGCTCCTCCCTAGTTATTTGTTATTGGCGATTTCACTTCTGGGTGGGCCCTAGACAGTGAGTTGGTAGTTCTCCATTGGCCGGTTTCACTCCTGGGCGAGCCCTAGACAGTGAGTTGGTAGTTCTCCATTGGCCGGTTTCACTCCTGGGCGTGCTCTTGGCAGTGAGTCAGAGTGCGTTATATGTTGCTGTGCCTTCTAGCAGGGTGTTCTTTTCCAACAAAGAGGAGCTGTGGTTTGTAACTGATAAGGCGTCTGCAGCCTATGTGCTGGCGCGTCTCTGAGTACACTGTGTTCCTGATATGAGCCGTTATTCAAAGTTTTCCTAACGTTATTGTTATGAGACACCTGTGTCCTTGAGCTGTAGAAAGTATAATGGTTATCAGAATATGGAAGTTCAAACTTTGTGTGAAGAGGAGTAGTTTCAACATAGTCTGCCAAATCAGCTCTGTGGCCTTGAAGCGCAACGTTCTTTAAGCTATGGTGAAACACCAAACATGCCACATCCTTTTTTCTCGTTTCATAAGCTGCAGATGTACAGACTATTGGCCCTTAACACATGTCGGGCCGAACCCAGCTTTACTAGTGGTTTCTTATACATGTTTATTATAGCAAGGCACTTATTCAAGCAGTATATCAAATAGAGGTTACTTTAATGCCCATGTGGAGAATGGAAATGCAGTCATGCGGCTGCATTAGCCATCTTTGCCATCCACAATTTCAGCTGCACTGACCCCCTGTCAGTGGAAGAAGCCAAAGGCAGCTAAACATACGCATTCAGTGGAGAGTCACAAACCCTCAAAGTACACCCTGTAGCGAGTAAAACTCTAACACAGAAAAGAACTGTCGATGCTGCCCCAGAACGCCTCGTTGGAGATGTCTCTTTTTCTTCCTGGGTACAGTGACGTGCCCATACCCAAATGGACCTATTGGTCCAAATGGATCAATCCGTGGAGCCGTTACGTTACGTCCGCGGAGCCGTTAGGTTACACACACACACACACTCAATCTTTTCTCAGCTGCTGCTCCGCCGATTTCTCCTCCCTGAGACGGCGGGACGCGGCGAGGCTGTGAGTCGGTTTGTGAGCACACACACAAACTCCCAGCCAGGCTGCGGGTGTGTGTGTGCGTTCGGGCTGGTTTCGCTGTGTCTCGCAGTCTCGCAGATGGCCACTGGGCTCATAGGGAGGGGGGGGCAGGAGCTCCAACAAGCCCTGTAGGACAGAGAGTGAATACACATACTATACAGAGATGCTGTATGAGAAACCAATGTGATTTTGGAACATTGCACAATATAAATGTATTCTAGTAGACCTCAACAATGGAATTATGATCAGTAGAAATGGCCATGACAAGGGACCTTTAAATTAGTGATGCAATGCTGAAATGTAAAAATGTGACAGTCAAAAAGCATAGGTGTGTTAATGCCATATTCACTTAATATGAACAACTTTTACAAATATTTCTATATAGTCTGTGTTGGTAAATGTCATCTACGTTGCACATTTCCTTCTGAAATACATGCAGTTACTGCGTGGCACTTTGGTTTTGATAAAACAGTGTAGTTCCACTATGTAAATGTTACATTCATAAACAAAACAATATGCAATAGAAGTAGCTATTTTCTGTTATTCTTAACGTTTGTCATTCACCCGTTAAAACAATAAAATAAGTACCGATACATAGCAGAACAATTGTGGCGATGTTCAGCCTAATAAGCCTTGTTCAACATAATTTATTTATCTACTCTACTACTACAGCAGGCTGCAGGCGAACCAAGTCCGCGTTTCGCTGCATTCCTTGATCTCCAGTTATAACGCCGGACTCCGCCGCTGGGATGCCGGCTAAGCCTTCCCAAATATTTTTGTCACTGCATCCTGGTCAAATTAAAATATAATGTTTGTGTCTTTGACATTAGCGCTGCTATGCAGCCACCTGTGCCCTGTACTACGAAGCCAGTTCAACAGACCCTGGATATGCTTGAGTTATCTTAACTAATCCTAACAAACGAGATCTCGCTAAGCGGTCCTACGACGACGCTGGTTATCAACTCGGTAAATAAACCCAGGGTTTCTCTGTCTCTGAGTGCGCGTTCACGTGAAAGGGGCGGGGTTATCAACATTTGACCAATCACAAACAGGGACAAGTGTACTGACAGCGCAGCGTCATACTTCATTAATGAAAGTAAACTAATATTAGACATATGAAGAAGTTAAACTTTAAACATCCATGACTTAAACATATAATCCAGGATAAAAGCCTAGTTGCACCTGCAAGGTGAATATAGAACAGCTGGTTAAAAAATAAATAAACTACTGAGTGTTTGAAAGCAACAGTTTTATGATATTGTAAGCATTGGGTTGAGAGCTCATGTGTTGTGAGCATGCGCAGTGCTGGTGTGGTGAAGGAGAGTGTGGTGTGACTCGATAATGATAAACGGAGGCGCTATCTGGGACGCTCAAAAAGTACTAAGTTCCTGAGTTTTTGTTACACAGAAGTATCATTGAAGCCTTAACACCTCGAACGTTACATTGGTGGCAGCGGTATCGGAGTGTGTTTTATCTGCTCTTGGATTATTATTTTCGGTGGACAATTACTGTACTTTCTGGTCGGCTCTGCTGGCTAGCTGTGCTAACGGTGCTAGCGCCGAAGCGTCATGTTCGGGGGAATGAAGAGTGACGGCGATATGGAAGACGATTATAATGGATGTACTGCTTCTTGGACTGGTTCTGTGAGTAATGATATTAAAGTGGAGCTGCCGCCGATGTTTAGGGACGACGGCCAGAGGCAGTTCGCTACGTGGATAAGACAGTTTGAAGCCGCTGTTCGTGCTCAGACGAGGGGTGCTAGGGGCACGAGCTACGCAGCTACCTTGCTGAACATTCTACCTACCAGACTGGATGGTGCAGCTTTCCTGCTGTGGGACAGCTTGCCGGCAGATGTGCAGTGTGATTTTTCATTTAATTTCAAACCTTTATTTATACAGATAAATCCCATTGAGATCATTGATCTCTTTTTCAAGGGATACCTGCTCAAGTAGTTCCACATGAAACATAAAAACATAAACAGAACAACAAAAGGACATCATACAGCATCATGTACATAATTATCCACATAAACAGGTACCAATAGCTTCCGATTGACTAGCATCCAACCGAGCTTTAAAAACATTTAGTGGCACCAGATTGTTCAGTTTCCATTTAATTTGCAGACTATTCCAAGACAGAGGAGCTGCGCATCTAAAAGCTGTCTTCCCTAAGACAGTCCTAGCAGTTGGCACATTTAATAAAACCACTGCATTCGATCTCAGGCAGTAGCCACTTACAATTCTCCGAGAGATCAGGGAGCAGATATAAGATGGAAGTTTCCCTAAAATGTATAAAAATGTACCAGTGACTGAGCCTCCGTACAGTTAGTGAAAGCAAACCAGCCCTTGCATACAGGGTACAGTGATGGGTTAATGCTTTACAGTTTGTCACAAATCTTAGTGCGCAGTGATACGCAGCATCTATCTTGACCAGGCAATTGGCAGGTGCATTCATATACACCAGATCCCCATAGTCCAGCACAGGTAAAAAGGTCACAGTGACTAGCCTTTTGCTGGCCTCAAGCGAGAAACAGGACTTGTTTCTGAAAAAGAAACCCAGCCTAAGCCTCAGTTTTTTTTAGCAGGTTATTGACATGAAGTTTAAAAGTGAGACAATCATCAAGCCAGATACCAAGGTATTTGTAACAGGCAACAACTTCAAGTTTTGTTCCTTGCGTAGTTACAATATCTAAAACAGGCTCTGGTGTCTTTTTTGCTTTTGAAAAGAGCATTACCTTGGTTTTATCCACATTTAAAAGAAGCTTTAATTCAGAGAGCTGAGTCTGAATAATGTTAAAAACAGCCTGTAATTTAACAACAGCCTCTTTAATGGAGGGACCTGCACAGTACATCATGGTATCATCCGCATAAAAATGTAAAGTAGCTTCATCCACATTTTCACCTAAACTGTTGATGTAGATGGAGAATAAAAGTGGTCCTAAAACAGAACCTTGTGGTACACCATTAGAAATGTTTAACCACTCAGAAGACAGTCCATCAAAATGAACACATTGGGACCTTTCAGAGAGGTAGTTCACAAACCACCCCACTGGATGGCTGGATATGCCAATACTGACCAGCCTCTGCTTTAAAATGCGATGATCAACGGTGTCAAACGCTTTGGACAGGTCAATAAACAGAGCTGCACAACTCTGCTTATTATCTAAAATACTAGTAATGTCATTTACCACTTTCATTGTGGCAGTGATGGTGCTGTGTTTCTTTCTGAATCCTGACTGATGCTTAGATAGGATATCATTTATACATAAAAACTCCTTCGAGCACCTTCGCCAGAACTGACAATTTAGAGATTGGCCTATAGTTATTTAAAATAGTTGCCTCCCCTCCTTTCAGTAAAGGCAAGACATAAGCAGACTTCCATACTTTTGGAATTGCATTTGTGCTGAGGGAGAGGTTAAAAAGAGAAGTAAGAGGTGGAGCAATAAAATCTGCAGCTATCTTTAAAAAGAAAGGTTCTAAGTTGTCCGGGCCAGCCGGTTTCCTAGGATCTAACTTGGATAATGCTTCATGAACAATACCAATAGTTAAAGGAGTAAAACTGAAAGGGTTTTCCAGACCACATTGTTCAGAGTCACGGATTGGAGCGTTCACAGAAGCAGAAGTACAGTCAGTGACAGAATCAAACCGAGAGCCACAAGACACAAAATGCTCATTAAAGCAATTTAGCATAGTAGCCCTGTCTGATATAGTGCCAGATGCTGTGGTAAGGCACGGAGGTAGCTCATTTGGGATATCACCAGTGGAAATCGATTTTATGGCTTTCCAACATTTCCTAGGATTATTCAGGTTTTCTGTGGTAACCGACAAATAGTACTTTGATTTAGCACTTTTTATTTGAGATGTGAAGCTATTTCTTAGCTGCCTAAAACATAGCCATTCTACCTCTGAGCCTGATTTCCTAGCCTTAGCCCAAGCATTATTTCTCTCATGAAGTAGACTGGACAGCTTAGCAGAAAACCAGGGATTGTGTCCTCCCTTCACTCTAAATGTACGCAGGGGTGCATGTCTATCTATAATTTTCATAAAACCAAGATAAAAATAAGACCATGCAGTTTCTACATCAGCACACAGATTACGAACCTGTGAAGGAGAAGCTGGCGGAGGCTTTTGACCAGAGACAGTTCCTGCTTTATTTCCAGACGTGTGTATCTGCACGGCACCGCCAGGTGAACGAGTGTTTGGAGGTGTATGCGGCGGACATTTCAAGACTTGTGGCTGAGGCTTTTCCCGATTATGACCGCGCTGCAATAAATGGTGAGAAATTCTGACGTTTTTTGGCTGGCCTTGATCCTGCACTTCAAGCAAAATGCAATGAACAGGGGGCGACTGATATGGAGGAGGCGTTGATAATTGCTGGGCGTTGTGAGCGGATCAGGCAGGCAATGAGGTTGAACACGCCTGGTTTGCCCTACTGCCCTCCGCATCCTGCTGTTGTTGCATCGCTAAATTCACCATCGGCTGGTGTTTTCGACTGTAATGCTAATACCAAGGATAAGCTCATAAATGTGGTCGAACCCCTCACCTTGAAGGTGGACAACTTACAGACTGAGGTGAAAGACATGAGAGCAGGGAAAGCGCCTGCTCGTGCATTGAACTCTTGTTCTGTGGGTGAGTCTAAGCCCACAGCCTATGTTAGAGGACTTGTTGAGGATGTTACTGTTTTGATTGACTCTGGGTCCAATGTTTTACTTATTTCTGAGGACTTCAGAATGTCCATGTCTGCCTTACATAAACGTGTGCTAAATACCCAGTACACTTTTTCACGCACAGTAAATTGTCAATTGTTGGACACTCTGGGTACTGTGACTCTTCCCATACAGTTGGGGGGCAAACATTGGGAGCAGGCTGTACATGTAGTGCGAGGGGCAACACAAGCTATTCTGCTGGGGTTTGATTTCATGTTGCAGGCTCAAGCTGTTATGGATGTTGGTCGTGGTCTGCTTCACCTGTGGGATGTTGATATTCCTCTCATGCATGCCACAGATTTCATACCAGAATGTTGTAACATCTCTATGTCTGTTGATGCTATTATTCCCCCTTTCAGTGAAATGATTGTCCCAGTTAATGTGGATATTCCTGCTGGTCTGCCCATTGACTCTTTCTTAGGCTACCTGGAGCCTGAGGTGCGTGATAACGTGGGACTTGTGATTGCACAGTTGCACCTGTGAAGTATGGATGCACTGTGGCCAGGCTGCTCAACCCGACAGAGAAGGAGTTAAAGCTGCACCCCGGCTTCCATTTAGGTGTGTTCCACCATGTTAAGGACTGTGAGCTACTCACCCCCTCTGAGGTTTTCCCCTCTCAGCAGGGGGCTACCCCTCTGCCGGATGTGGCTGGCTTCCCATTGTCTGCTGAACAGAGACTGCAGCTGCAGGCCTTGATGGCTCTGGGAAGGGCAGAACAGGAAACACCGGTCTGATCAAACATCGCATACAGACAGGTGAACATTCCCCGGTCAAGCGTCGGGCCTACCGTACTTAGCCAGAAAAACGGAAGGAGATAGGCAAACAGGTTCAGCGCCTGTTGGAGGACGACATATTTGAATAGAGTTGTAGCCCGTGGTCCGCCCCAGTGGTCCTCGTTAGGAAAAAGAAAAACACATGGCGATTCTGCGTGGATTACAGGGGACTCAACTCTGTGACAATAAAGGATTCTCATCCACTGCCACGGGTGGATGACACATTGGACGCATTGGCGGGGGCCTCCTGGTTCAGCACCTTGGATTTTTCTGACGGTTACTGGCAGGTGGAAGTGGCTGAGGAGGACCGCGAAAAGACAGCATTCACCACTGGCCAGGGTCTATACCAGTTCAAATCCATGCCTATGGGTCTGACCAATGCACCCGCCTTCCAGAGGGTTATGGAGCTGGTGTTAAGGGGGCTGCCATGGCACATCTGCATGGTGTATCTTGACGATATACTGATTTACAGTAGTTCGTTTGAGGCCCACATGTCTGCTTTGGAGGAGGTCTTCATTCGGATTGGGGCAGCTGGGCTTAGATTGAACGCCAGGAAGTGCCATCTTGCCCGTGATCACGTGGTATTCCTTGGTCACGTCATCTCCGCCGGGGGGCTTCGTCCTGACCCCCGTAACACAGATAAGGTGAAGACTTGGCCAGTTCCACGGTAGTCGGGGTATGAAGAGACTTTGGCATGAGTTTCCCCGGCTGACTTTTGTGGAGGGACTTTTATGTAGAGTTGTTTGGCTGTCTGAGGCAGGGCAGTCTACTCAGGTTGTTGTTCCTGCTGTCTTAGTTCCAGAGGTCCTGGGACACTTGCATGGTGCTCCACTGACTGCTCACCTGGCGTATGAACGCATTTTGGCACGCGCAAGAAGTGTGTACAATTGGCCCTCCATGCACAGTGACATTCGATCATGGTGTGACCAATGTTATGCCTGTCAGAGAAGGAAGTCCCCGGTGCCTAAACACCATGCCCCCATGAGAACTTTGCATGCAGTTAGACCTTTCCAGCGTGTGGCGGCTGACATACTGGAGTTGCCGGTCACATCAAAAGGCAACCGGTATGTGTTGGTTGTTGAGGACTATTTCACAAAATGTGTAAATCTGTATGTGTTAGGATTTGTCTGTGTTAGTATTTTTCGTGTCCTTTTCTATCTTTGGGTTTCCTATTTTATTTTGTAAAGTGTTCACCCCCGTTTCCTGCCTGTTTGCTTTCTGTCGGTTTCCCTCTCTGATTACCCAATTGTGTTCACCTGGTACCTATGTGTTTTCTCCTCCCTCCTCACCTGTCTCGTGTTTATGTGATTAGTCCTGGGTGTATTTAAGTTCTGTGTTTTCTGTCTCTCTTTGTCGGGTTGTCTTGTGATTTGGCTTGTCCTTGGTGAGTGTTCTGTCTGTGTATATATAGCCTTGAAATAAAGGAATTATTTTGACTTTAATCTGCATTTGGGTCCTACCTGCTTCACACACTGCAACATTACAACCCGACCCGAAATATGGGCCCAGCAGATCCTTTTGAGCAGGAATTATTGGATTTTACGTTTTCTTTGGCTACCTGCTCTCATCAATGGATAGGAGCGGTCAGGGTTCAGCAGCGAGATGCTGCTCTGGCAGAAGCAGTCCACCTTACACTGAGGAATCAAGGTTTGGTGAAATTCTTACCTGCCAGGCTTTTGGATTACCTCACAATTTGTTTTCCCAGTCCTGACAGACCCAGGTCTCCCAACTCCTGTTTTGATACCACACGCATTGGTGTGGTCCGTCTGGCGTCAGCCCCTGCTTCTCACCCAGTGTTTGCTACTGTCCAGGAGCCATTCGCTGGTACTCGTCTGGCCTTTGGAGGTCCACGGAGCCTCCAAACGGCTCCTAAAGGAAGGGGTCGCAAGGCCAGGTTGGCAGCACGAGCCCAAAGAGCCAGGGTTCCAGAACCAGTTCAGCCCCCAGCAGCCATGGTTACGGACCCAGTTCTGGCCCCAGCAGCCATGGTTCCGTGCCCCAGTACCATCCCACATAGCCATGGTACCGTGCTCCAGTACCACCCCACACAGCCATGGATCCGTGTTCCGGTTCCCTGCCCTGCAGCCATGGTTCCGGCTCCAGTGCCGGTCCCAGCAGCCACGGTCCCTGCTCCGGAACCGGACTTTACAGCCATGTTTCCGGCTCCAGAACCGGACCTTTCAGCCAGGATTCTGGCTTCAATTCCGGCCCCAGTCCCGGTCCCAGCAGCCTTGGTGCCAGACCCAGATGTGGCCCCAGCTGCCACAGTCCCATCTCCAGTTCCCCCTCAAGTTCCCTCTCGAGTTCCCTCCTTTAGTCCCTCCTCGAGTCCCCTCTCTAGTTCGCCTCTCGAGTCCCCTCTCAAGTTCCCTCCTCTAGTCCCTCCTCTAGTCCCCTCTGGAGTCCCCTCTCCAGTTCCCTCCTTTAGTCCCTCCACTGGTCCCTCCTCTAGTCCCTCCTCGAGTCCCCTCTCTAGTTCGCCTCTCGAGTCCCCTCTCAAGTTCCCTTCTCTAGTCCCTCCTCTAGTCTCCCCTCTAGTCCCCTCTGGAGTCCCCTCTCCAGTTCCCTCCTTTAGT
The DNA here is from genome assembly GCF_902827115.2 of Pseudochaenichthys georgianus. NCBI lineage: Eukaryota > Metazoa > Chordata > Actinopteri > Perciformes > Channichthyidae > Pseudochaenichthys > Pseudochaenichthys georgianus. The sequence continues at coordinate 1,364,689 of NC_047523.1, forward strand.
CCCTCCTCTAGTCCCTCCTCAAGTCCCCTCTCTAGTTCCCCTCTCGAGTCTCCTCTCGAGTTTCGTTCTCTAGTTCCTCCTCTGGTCCCTTCTCTAGTCCCCTCTGTAGTCCCTTCTCTAGTCCCTTCCCTAGTCCCTCCTCAGGTCACTTTCCTAGTCCCTTCTCTAGTCCCTTCTCTAGTCCCATCTAAAGTCCCTACTGAAGTGCTGTTGGAGGTCCCGCAGACTACTCTTCTGCCGGGGGTCCTGCCAACCCCAGGTCCTGTGCCGTTGGAGGTCCCGCAGACTACTCTTCTGCCGGGGGTCCTGCCAACCCCATGTCCTGTGCCGTTGGAGGTCCCGCCGACTGCTCTCCTGCCGGGGGTCCTGCCAACCCTGTGTCCTGTCCCGTTGGAGGTCCCGCCGCCTACTCTCCTGCCGGGGGTCCTGCCAACTCTTAGTCCTGTGCCGTTGGAGGCCCCGCCGACTGCTCTCCTGCCGGGGGTCCTGCCGGCCCTTTGTCCTGTCCCGTTGGGGGTCCCGCCATCTGCTCTCCTGCCGGGGGTCCTGCCAACCCTTTGTCCTGTCCCGTTGGGGGTCCCGCCGACTACTCTCCTGCCGGGGGTCCTGCCAACCCTTTGTCCTGTCCCGTTGGGGGTCCCGCCATCTACTCTCCTGCCGGGGGTCCTGCCAGCTCCTTGTCCTGTCTCGTTGGAGGTCCCGCCGACTACTCTCCTGCCGGGGGTCCTGCCAACCCTTTGTCCTGTGCCGTTGGAGGCCCCACCGACTCCTCTCCTGCCGGGGGTCCTGCCAACTCTTAGTCCTGTGCCGTTGGAGGCCCCGCCGACTACTCTCCTGCCGGGGGTCCTGCCAACCCTTTGTCCTGTCCCGCTGGGGGTCCCGCCGTCTGCTCTCCTGCCGGGGGTCCTGCCAACCCTTTGTCCTGTGCTGTTGGAAGCCCCGCCGACTGCTCTCCTCCCGGGGGTCCTGCCAATCCCGTGTCCTGGTCCTCTTCCGTGGGGGATCCTGCCGAGGCCTGTCCCACCAGCTCCGACACCGGGTCCTGCCCGGCCTCCGGCACTGTCCCGTCAGCGCCTTCCTGCCCGGCCTGCGGAGCTGTCTGGTCTTCGCCCTCGAGCCCGGCCCCCTGAGTGCAGCGGTCCTCGCCCTCGGGCCCGGCCCCCTGACTCTTCCTGCCGCTGCCTTCGCCCCTCCATGGTCCCCACCTTGGACTCTGTCTTGCCCCCGGGCCGTCCGCCCGAGTCCCCCTTTTTGGACTCCGCCTTACCCCCAGGCCGTCCGCCCGAGACCCCTTCCTGGTCCTCTGCCTTGCCCCTGGACGGTTCAGTTCAGTTCAGTCCCGTCCTCCTGACCCCCTCCTCCCACCCTGGTGGCTTAGTGATGATCAATGTTTATTTATATAGCCCAATATCACAAATGTTACATTTGTCTCAGTGGTCTTCACAGTGTGTACAGAATATCAGTATGACAACACGACACCCTCTGTCCTTAGAGCCTCACATCGTACAAGGAAAAACTTCCGGAGAAAACCCCCAGTTTAAAGGGAACATGGGAGAAACCTCAGGGAGAGCAACAGAGGAGGGATCCCTCTCCCAGGACGGACAGACGTGCAATAGATGCCGTGTGTAAATTGAAAAGATAATACATTTGCAACATAGGTAGTCCAAATGTTTGGAAATGCATGTGTGTATAATAGGAAGATGAATCCACGAGGATATCCATCCAGGACCGATGATCCAGGACCACAGCCACGGCTCAAGATCCAGCGCTCGCGATCCAGGACACAGGACCGCAGGATCATCCATGACTCCGGATCCCGGCGTATATAGATACCAAAAAGAAAGAGATTTGGGGAAGCTGGGTTAATGGGAACATGAGAGGACACAGGTATAGACAGAGAGAAGGAAGAAGTAAGATGTCCCCCGACAAACTAAGCCTATATCAGTAGTCCGTTTGGGGATGAAGCCTCTCTCCAAACTGTCCATTATGACAGGCTACGGCGATACAACCTGCCGGTAGCCTTTCCCTTGGAGGGACCATCAAGGTCTCTCTTAAACCTTGCTTAGCCTCTTCCGTTACAAGATGCAGTCCCCCCACAGAGCTCTGGACGCTTGAAGTTTTCCGATGGGGAAAGTGACAGTGATCTTGGGCCGGGTTCTGGAGCTGGTGATTCCCGTGAGCTCGAACAAGCCGCACCAACGGTGTCCCGGGCTGGGAGGTTAGCGTGGCCTCCTGTCTGCTTTATGGACTTTGTTATTGGCTGAGTGACTGATGTTTACATGTTTGTGTGCTTCTTTTCTCCTGTGTATTATATGCTGCATAATTGTGTTTTGTTTTCATGTTTCAAGTGTGCAGGACAGGGGAATAGGTTATGTCATACCAAGTTGATGTTTTATTTGGGCTGTGGATGTGCATTATTTGTTTATGTTTTGTTGTGTTCTCACCATGTGTGTGGAAATGGGGACATTTATTTCAGTAAGGGGGGACGAATGTAAGCATTGGGTTGAGAGGTCATGTGTTGTGAGCATGCGCAGTCTGTGCTGGTGTGGTGAAGGAGAGCGTGGTGTGACTCGATAATAATAAATGGAGGCGCTATCTGGGACTCTCCAAAAAGTACTAAGTTCCTGAGTTTTTGTTACACAGAAGTATCATTGAAGCCTTAACACCTCGGACGTTACAATATCACTGCCCCGTCTAAGACACGAGTGGATCTGACTTTAATCAAATTTGAGTTGAGTGTTTCATCAACTTAATGTGTTGCTTAAAATAATACTTCTGCATACAGTCTGTGACACTGTAAGTGTTGCATGGCCAGATACGGCTCGAGAAGCTGACTCAGATAAGGAAATATATGATAAATGATTATGATATGTTCGATGATCTGATTGATGATGTGATATGAATGATAAGTCTGATACGTCGGCGTCTTCTCTGCATACGGCCGTTTAAACTGTATTTCCTTTATCCTGTAATATGACTTGATAGATTTAAACTCCGCACACTGAGCTCTGATTGGTCAGCAGGTGGTGCTTTCACTGAGTCGATCTCTTTTCTATAGACGCTGGAGGCGGGAAGCGTCAGGTAAAAAAAAAGGTTATTTAGCCTTCCCAAACCTGAGCCTCACGCGCTGCCTATGTTTCTTACAACGTTACGTTGATGTTAACTTAACCTTAAGTTTGCTAAAAGGCGATTGTTACTTCCCATAACAAGAGCTAGCTGTCTTAGCTAACAACAGTGAGCAGCTAACGTTTTCTGCAGTTTGTTGCTCCTGTGGAGTCTATTTTTATATAACATTGATTGATTCTTATTATTACATTATAAGCTTATTGTGCTCATTTTATGTTGCTTTGACTTTGGAATAAATAGACAAAATCACCAATCCCAAGGTTTGATGGGTTGGATAGGAAACAAAGGGAAAAGTCGCAGAAGAATGTGTTTAGCTTGCAATACTATTGTAGCAAAGCCATATGCAGACGCAGTAAGAGTTACTGAGGCTCTGACCTTGGCCGTGTGGGTGAGCTTCGCTCCCACACATAGCTAGGAAGCCGCCTTATGAAGATTCCACTTTTTCTGTAGAAATGTTAGCAAAAACAAATTACTAGAATAGAGACAGGGAGCAGGGATAGGGAATAACAGCTGGCCGAAGGTTGATTGGAGGATCGTGTTGCCAAGAGACTTCTTTCAAAGTCTGTGCACCTACCAAAGAGAACAAAGTCTAAACCACGGTATCTCTTCATCTAGTCTTGACCAATCATAAATGTATGGGCAACGCCCTGTGTAATAAAAATGTATTGGCGCACAAGGTTCGAGGCTCTTTCCGGAGATAGTGGTTACAGGTTACAGCTTTGCTGCCTGTGATTTCTATGACGTGACGGAGTCCTTGGCCAAGTGAATATATATATTTTGCTCTCTTATAATAAATAGTTATAAGTAAACTTATAAGTTGCCTGTCTTTCCTGGAATTTTGAACACAACAAAATTGGAGACCCACGACGTGATTCCAAAAAGACGATTGGGGACCCCCGACTTCGAGTCTGAGGTGCTGAAGGACGGCGGAGACCTCCTCCGGATTCCTACCAATACTCACACGGGCCCAAACTTTTGGGTAGCAGAAAGGGCCTCTTTTGGGGAGTTTGTTAATACCAAAATTATGCATAGGTAGAATAGGACTGTTACAAACTGTGAGTGTTGGTGGATGAAAGAGGAGGTAAAGTACAAATATGTAGTCAACTGAAATGTTTAAAGAGCAAAGGATATATTCTGATAAGAGTACACATGGTTTAGGAGTCCGGGACCCTAAGTAGAGTTACAAATATAGGAGTCAGGGACCCTATCAAAGTATTAAAAATAAGAAGTGTTAAATGTAGGAGTCGGGGACCCTATCAGAAAATAGGGTCCCCGTGAGGCTCCACTGCCCAGACTTTCTGGGAGAGCACGTCAGGGACGGCATGTAGATGTAGCACTCCAGATAGGACTCCACCCAGCTGATTCCAACCGAAAACCCAGCGGATCCCAGTGGCTGGGGGTGTTGCCAAATAGCTAAGACGGCATTGCCAGATTTCGCCATTTGTTGAATTACAGGATTTAACCATGAGATGGCACTTCATTCACAAATGCACAAAGACAACTGGGTGTTGTAGACCTTAGTTTGTTTGCAATGTTTGCAGCTCTGCAGTTGTGTTTGCTGAATACTGTAGCATTTAATCACTTTTTTGTTATGTTTTTCACAAGCTACTATAATGAAAAAAACTCAATATTTCAAATAAAGTATATATAATCTTATTATCTTAATTGTAATTCAATAATATATAGTCTTTATATATTAAATAATGTAAATGTTTACACTTCTTTATTTTTTATGCTCATATTTTTACCTTTACAATAATTTGCTTTAATATGCAGTATATTTTTTGTAATATTATTGTAGTGCACACAGTACAGTAGATCGAAGTAAATCAACTCATACATGATCACGTATTATACAGTAATGTATTGTATTATTAAGTAATATCATACATTAACCTCATTATAGCAGATGCCACATTGAATGAACACATGTATGTCAAGATCTGTCTGTGTTGTGTCTGTGTCTGTCCTTTTTGATACCACACGCATCGGTGTGGTCCGTCTGGCGTCAGCCCCTGCTTCTCACCCAGTGTTTGCTACAGTCCAGGATCCATTCGCTGGTACTCGTCTGGCTTTTGGAGGTCCACGGAGCCTCCTAACGGCTCCTAAAAGAAGGAGTCGCAAGGCCAGGTTAGCAGCACGAGCCCAAAGTGCCATAGTTCCAGCCCCAGTTCTGGCCCCAGCAGCCATGGTTCCAGCTCCGGTTCTGGCCCAACCTGCCATGGTTCCAGCCCCAGTTCTGGCTCCAGCAGCCATGGTTCCGGCCCCAGCAGCTATGGTTCCGACCCCTGTTCTGGCCCCAGCAGCCATGGTTCCAGACCCAGTTCTGGCCCCAGCAGCTATGGTTCCGGCCCCAGCAGCCATGGTTCCGGCCCCAGTTCCGGCCTCGGCAGCCATGGTTCCGGCTTCAATTCCGGCTCCAAAGCCGGCCCACACAGCCATGATCCAGGCTTCAGCTCCGGACCTTACAGCCATGTTTCCGGCTCCAGAACTGGATCTTACAGCCATGTTTCTGGTTCCAGAACCGGCCCATTCAGCCATAATTCCGGCTCAAGTACTGGGCCCAGCAGCCATGGTTCCGGCCCCAGTTCCAGCCATGGTTCCGGCTCAAGTACCGGCCCCAGCAGTCATGGTCCCGACTCCGGCTCCTCGCCACCTGTTGACTCATCGGCCGACGCCAGATCCCTGAGTCCTGTCGGCATACCGGCCGACTCCAGCACCTCGTCTCCTGCTGGCTCTCCAGCCGACGCCAGCTCCCCGTGTCCTGTCGGCGTACCGGCCGACTCCAGCACCTCGTCTCTTGTTGGCTCTCCAGCCGACGCCAGCTCCCCGTGTCCTGTCGGCGTACCAACCGACACAAGTTCCCTCTCAAGTTTCCTCTCAAATCCCCTCTCGAGTCTCCTCTCGAGGCCCCTCTCTAGTTCCCTCTCGAGTCTCCTCTCGAGTTCCCTCTCAAGTTCCCTCTCGAGTCTCCTCTCAAGTTTCCTCTCGGGTCCTCTGTCGAGTTCCCTCTCAAGTCCCCTCTCGAGTTTCCTCTCAAGCCCTCTCTCGAGTCCCCTCTCGAGTTCCCTATCGAGTCCCCTCTCAAGTCACCTCTCGAGTTCCCTCTCTAGTCCCCTCTCGAGTCTCCTCTCGAGTTCCCTCTCAAGTTTCCTCTCGAGTTCCCTATCGGGTCCCCTCTCGAGTTCCCTATCGAGTCCCCTCTCAAGTCACCTCTCGAGTTCCCTCTCTAGTCCCCTCTCGAGTCTCCTCTCGAGTTCCCTCTCAAGTTTCCTCTCGAGTTCCCTATCGGGTCCCCTCTCAAGTTTCCTCTCGAGTTCCCACTCAAGTCCCTACTCATGTGCTGTTGGAGGTCCCGCAGACTGCTCTTCTGCCGGGGGTCCTGCCAACCCCATATCCTGTGCCGTTGGAGGTCCCGCAGACTGCTCTTCTGCCGGGGGTCCTGCAGACCCTATGTCCTGTACCATTGGAGGTTCCGCTGGGGTTCCTGCCAACCCTTTGTCCTGTCCCGTTGGTGGTCCCGCCGACTACTCTCCTGCCGGGGGTCCTGCCAACCCTATGTCTTGTCCCGTTGGGGGTCCTGCCGACTACTCTTCTGCCGGGGGTCCTGCCAACCCCATATCCTGTGCCTTTGGAGGTCCCGTAGACTGCTCTTCTGCCAGGGGTCCTGCCAACCTTATGTCCTGTACCGTTGGAGGTTCCGCTGGGGGTCCTGCCAACCCTTTGTCCTGTCCCGTTGGAGGCCCCGCCGACTACTCTTCTGCCGGGGGTCCTGCCAAACCTAAGTCCTGTGCCGTTGGAGGCCCCGCCGACTACTCTCCTGCCGGGGGTCCTGCTAACCCTGTGTCCTGTCCCGTTGGAGGCCCCGCCGACTACTCTTCTGCCGGGGATCCTGCCAATCCCTTGTCCTGTTCCGTTGGAGGTCCCGCCGACTACTCTTCTATCGGGGGTACTGCCAGCCCCTTGTCCAATTCCGTTGGAGGCTCCGCCATCATCTGTCTCGCCTGGGGTGCTGCCAACTCCTGGTCCTCTTCCGTGGGGGATCCTGCCGAAGCCTGTCCCACCGGCTCCGGTTCCTGTTCGGCCGACACCGGGTCCTGCCCAGCCTCCGGAGCTGTTTGGCCTTCGCCCCACCCTGAACTCTACCTTGCCCCCGGGCCGTCCGCCCGAGTCCCCCTTTTTGAACTCTGCCTTGCCCCCGGGCCGTCCGCCCGAGACCCCTTCCTTGAACTCTGCCTTGCCCCCGGGCCGTCCGCCCGAGACCCCTTCCTTGAACTCTGCCTTGCCCCCGGGCCGTCCGTCTGAGTCCCCCTTTTTGAACTCTGCCTTGCCCCCGGGCCGTCCGCCCGAGACCCCTTCCTTGAACTCTGCCTTGCCCTCGGGCCGTCCGCCCGAGACCCCATCCTTGATCTCTGCCTTGCCCCTGGGCCATCCGCCCGAGACCCCTTCCGGGTCCTCCACTGTCTTGTCTAGATCTGTTTTTGGTTTTCTGTCTGCGTTGTGTCTTGTATAGATCTGTCTTTGGTTTTCTGTCTGCGTTGTGTTTTGTCTTTAGATCTGTCTGTGGTTCCCTGTCGTTAGTTTCCCTGGTGTGTCTTATTACCCGATTGTGTGCACCTGGTGTCCCTGTGTTTTCTCCTCCCTCCTCACCTGTGTCTTGTTTCTATAATTAGTCTTGTGTGTATTTAAGTTCTGGTTTTTCTGTCTGTCTTTGTCAGTTCGTCTTGTGTTATGACCTGGTCTTCGGTGAGTGTTCTGTTCTGTCTTTATTTTATAGTATAGCCTTGAAATAAAGGAGATAATCATCGGCTGTGAGTGTTTGTGTGTGCTCAGGATGAGTTTCGCGCTGTCCCGCTGTATCGCCGACCCGGAAACCACACCAGTAAGCCAACTCAATGAGCAGCGAGCCTCGCAACGTCCCGACCAATCAGAGCACACTGGGTTCACAGGGGAGGGGGGGGGCAGAGCTCCAACAAGCCGTTTAGGACAGAGAGTGAATACACATACATTACAGAGATGCTGTATGAGAAACCAATGTGAGTTTGCACAGTATAAATCTATTTTAGTATACTTCAACAATATAATTATGATCAGTAGAAATGGCCATGACATGGGACCTTTAAATGGGACAGACCGGTAACAAGGACAGTACAAAGATGGAGTGTAGAGTCAGATTCAGCACTGCAGGATTGCTTTGCATCTACGGATTGGAGTCTGTTTGAGGACAATAACATCAACACACACACATGGATACGGTCATCTGCTACATTGGGAAATGCATCGATTACGTGGTACCGAAGGTTTCTGTACGAACATTCCCACATCAAAAGCCCTGGATAAACAGTGAGGTGCATACCAAGTTAAAAGCGCGCACTATCGCACACTAGGGCTGTGCATCTTCACTGGTCTCACGATTCGATTCGATTATCCTGTTAACGATTCGATTCAATATCCCGATGCATCCCGATGCATCACGATTCATACCAATGCGTTGCATCATCAATTTTCTATGTTACTGCACATGGCTTATTTTCCATCAATGCATACATGCAGTAAATACATATATTAACTCTCTTTTTATTATTTAGAAAGTGCTTCAGAAATCAATAACATAAATGTCTTGACATTAATTTATAAACCAAAATAAATGAATTGTATAGGTCTAGCCTCCCTATATCTGTGTGTGAAGTTGTTCCATCCTCAAAAACAAAAAAATAATGCTTCTGCAGTCGAGCTGCAGCTTCTAGCAACGGCCTTCTGTTAAAGAAAGGACACTGAATGTCCTGAATGTGGCATCACACACAGGACTTGAGTCTGAACACAGCAGACAACAGGAGTATTTACAACAGCATAAACAAACAAAAATACTGCATGTGGGTGCACACTCACATTCTCTGTCTTACTGTTGCATAAATCCCATGAATGTATGAGATTAAATTAGCTTCATTATATCTCAGTGAATAAGTGAATAATAAAGTTTCTATCGGGTCACTATCAGCCTGTCACTCATTATTTTCAGGGAGGGGGCGGGGCTTGGAGGAACGGAGAGGAGACGGGGATCGCGGAAGCTTTTTTCCTCCTGCCTTCACAAACTTTACACGTATATATCGTCTGAAAATTGCTAGAGGACTTTCATACTTTGCAATCCAAGACTTAATTAAATCCACCAAAAACCTGACATGATTGTAACGCGATTATTTAAAAAAAAAAACATAAATCCCTGTCTGTGTCTCTGAGCCGCAGCGACACAGAGTTATTCAGAGCGGGTCCTTCTGCTGTTGGTTCTGGACTGGTGGTGTTGTGTTGGTGGATAAAGCAGACTGCTCCGTGTTTGGTGTTGCTGTGCCGCTGTCACGTCTGTTCCCTGATCTCTGCGTCACCGACCGATTTGATATTAAAGTGACAGAAAAAAAAACGTTATAGTAAAGCCGCGGCCGGAAAATCAGGAAGCAACGTTACTACGCTATAACCGATTGTCTTCCGTCACTGCATCGATACCGAATCGTCCACGTCCGCATTGCAATGCATCGTAGAAACAATTATTTTCAACACCCCTATCGCGCACAGAGCTGGAGATTTGGAGGAGTTCAAGAATTCTAGGTATGAACTCCGGAGAGCTATCAGTAGTGCAAAGAGACAGTACAAAGACAAGATGGAATCTGTCTTCAAAGGCTGTGGCACCCGGAATATGTGGGCGGGACTAAGAACAATGACAGACTACAAAGGAGCAGCAGGGGGTGCTGCGGGAGTGTCTGTGTCGCCAGTGAGCCCTCTATGTAATGGCCCACTTGCTGGCACCCAGTTCTTTTAATCCCCCAATTGACCCACACACACGAGGAGCAGGCAGATATCGGGTAACACAATAATCTTTATTAGCAATTAAATAAATAGTAAGGGACCATATCAGCCAAGCTTCTCACATGGAAATGTATCACAAGGCCAAGTGATGCAGTGCCTATATACCACCCCGTCATTTCAGGCTGCTACTGCTCTACCCACCCCCTGCTGGTCGGAGGGACCATGAATGGTACAACTAAAAGTAAAATGTCACAAAGCATGCAAATAACGCAAACACATGGCACTTCTATTAGGGAATCACTACACACATGACACTTCTATTAGGGAATCACTACACACATGACACGTCTATTTAAAGAAAGCACTACACACATCACACAATGAACATGCTCTCCCACTCACTGGCTGCTAAGGAGTAAAATGGAACAGTCACTGGCACTGGTGGGCAAATGACTGCAAGTGGCACTGTTTGCACCCCATACTCTCCTTGTTCATTTAACCATGCAGTGACAGCCTAGCAACATGGCCCGAATTAAAATAGTTATGGGTCCGCTCTCGGTCAAGAACACCTCAGACCGAGAGGAGTTAAAAGTTATTTCTTCTCACCCTTCCTTAAGCGCAGCGTGTTTCTGGTCGGAAGAAAGCAGTTGGAGACTTGGCGTGCGTCTCCCAATAGTTCGGAGCGCGTCCGACTCAGATCCGCACTGGCCCTGATAGGAGCAGTGCACGGTGCGAAAGACAGGAACTTGAGGGCGTTGCAATGATCAGGAACTTGAGAGCGTTGCAATATCAGGAACTTGAGAGCGTTGCAATACACAGGAACTTGAGAGCGTTGCAATACACAGGAACTTGAGTGCGTGGCAATAGACAGGAACTTGGGAGCGTTGCAATACACAGGAACTTGAGTGCGTGGCAATAGACAGGAACTTGGGAGCGTCGCAATTCTGCCTTCAACCGACCCGTCGATCAGCGGCTGGCAACCGTACAGTAAATCGCAGTGCAGCAGTACTTCCACAGTGGACCTTCGCTTCACGGTCACTTCCTCGTCGATCCGCCCAGAGCCTTGCTTCCCGTTCCCTCTTCACCTCGTAGCTTCACCTTTTCCGTTCTCCCGGCTCTCTCGGTAAATGTCCCGGCTCCTCGCTTTAACCACCCACCGGCCAATCCACGTAGCTCCCTGGAAGGCTGGGCAGGCAGCAGCCAATCACGCTGCCCTCATCCAGCTGATTCACACCAGCTGCGAAAACACACATACTCCGCCCACCTGACAGGCTAACCCTTTTATGAATGGAAACACACATTTGTCCCCACTTCTGCTTAAAATACATATACACACAGTAAATATAATGCATCATCATATGACATACAAAAATCCCATCCCCACTGGCGACATTTGCGTGCAGTTTTTTTGCTCGCTTCGAGAGCAGCCAGGCTGTGGAGGCATAGAAGGAAAAGGAGCCCTGCCCTTTTGTTTTAAACAGGGCAGATGTGTGTAAATCCTATAAAAGGGTTAACCCACACAAGGCTCCTGGACCTGATGGCATCCCTGGCCATGCTCTCAGTTCAGCTGGCAGAGGTGTTCACAGACATCTTCAACAGGTCCCTGCTGCAGTATGTAGTCCCCACATGTTTTAAACACTCCACCATCCTTCCTGTCCCCAAAAAGACTAAAACCAGCAGCCTCAACGACTACCGCCCAGTAGCACTCACCTCCATCATCATGAAGTGCTTTGAGCGGTTAGTCAAATCATTCATCACCTCCTCCCTCCCTGACTCTCTGGACCCCCTGCAGTTTGCCTACAGAGCAAACAGGTCCACAGACGACGCCATAGCCCTCACCATCCACACTGCCCTCTCACACCTGGACCAGAGGAACACATATGTGAGAATGCTGTTCATTGATTACAGTTCAGCATTCAACACCATTGTGCCCTCCAAGCTGGTCATCAAGCTCAGAGACCTCTGGCTCAACAGCGCCCTCTGTGACTGGATCCTGAACTTCCTGATGGGCAGACCCCAGGCAGTGCGGGTGGGAAACATCACAACCTCCACTCTGATCCTCAACACCGGAGCCCCTCAAGGCTGCGTGCTCAGCCCTCTCCTCTACTCCCTGTTCACTCACGACTGTGTGGCCACACACAGCTCCAACACCGTCGTTTGCTGACGACACGACCATCATCGGCCAGATCACAGACGGCGACGAGACAGCGTACAGAGAGGAGGTCGAAAACCTGACATCTTCGTGCCAGGATAACAACCTCCATCTCAACGTCAGCAAAACAAAGGATCTGATTGTGGATTACAGGAAGCAGCAGAGACGCCCCCATCACCATCAATGGGACTACGGTGGAGAGAGTCAGCAGCTTCAGGTTCCTCGGTGTCCACATCACTGAGGACCTGACATGGACTCGTCACTGAGGACCTGACATGGACTCATCACTGAGGACCTGACATGGACTCATCACTGAGGACCTTGTGACGTTTAGATACTACTGGGACCCCAAAGCAGAGACTGACAAAAAATAGAGTTTCAAAAAGTGTAATAAACAAGGTAATCCAAGGCAGGTACTGACGACAGGGAGCTTGGCTGGCCGTAGTAAACCAAAAACAAAGCTGCGGGAAAACGTTTCCGACCAAAACTCAAAAAGAACTCCTTAACCAACTACAACAGACTCCAGGCTGCAGAAAGGCACTCCGGACCGCGGGACAGCATGAAAAATACTCTGGCAGAGAAGTGAGGTGAGGGCCAGGCTCTTAAAGAGCAGGTAATCAAGTGAGTGGGGACAGGTGTGCCTCATCTGCAGCCAGGAGTAACCAGCCACGCCTCCCTGTCACACACCAGCCCTGCAGAGACAGAAAGACAGAGTAGTGAGGGGTAAAAGGAGCATACAACAAGTTAAACACAAAAACAACAAAAGCCCCATGCAAAACATAACAGTACCCCCACCTCAAAGGACGCCTCCTGGCGGCCTACCAGGACTATCCGGGAAACGGACATAAAAGTCTCCCAAGAGTTTTGGGTCCAAAATCAGCGAGCGAGAAACCCATTGTCGCTCCTCTGGCCCATACCCCACCCAATCCACTAAATACTGGTATCCACGGCCCCACCTTCGAACCTTCAGCAACCTCCGTACAGTGACGGCCGGGTGGTTGTCGATGAGCCGGGGGGGTGGAGGGGGTTTGGTTGGAGGGCAAAGAGGGCTGCAGGAAACTCTCTTAAGGAGTGACACATGAAAAGTGGGGTGCACCTTCAAGGCAAGAGGCAACTTAAGCCTAACCACACTAGGATTGATGACCCGTTCTATCTCATAAGGTCCAATGTACCTGGGAGTGAGTTTCCGAGAATCCGTTTGAAGACGGATGTCACGGGAGGAAAGCCAAACCTTCTGGCCCGGTTGGTAATCCGGAGCTGGTCGTCGATGACGATCCGCCATCCTCTGGTTCCGGGCGGAGGTGCGGGTAAGAGCTGCCCGGGCTTCACGCCAGACTCTGCGGGCTCACCGAAGATGCCCCTGTACTGAGGGAACTGCCACCTCTCTCTCTTGAACCGGGAAAAGGGGAGGTTGGAAGCCGTTAGAAGCCATAAAGGGTGACATACCTGTGGCAGAGCACACCAGGGAGTTGTGGGCGTACTCAACCCATGGCAGATGAAGAGACCATGAGGCTGGGTTTCGAGAGGCAACACAACGAAGAGCCGTTCCCAGGTCCTGATTTGCCCGCTCCGTCTGGCCATTGGTTTGGGGATGGTACCCAGAGGACAAACTGGCCGACGCCCCCAATGCCCGACAAAAGGCCTTCCAAACTTGGAAGGAAAACTGCGGACCCCTGTCTGAAACAATATCCTGAGGGATACCATGCAGCCTAAAAACATAATGGGTGAGAAGAGTGGCAGTCTCGAGGGCAGAAGGTAGTTTAGGCAGGGGGACAAAGTGCACAGCCTTAGAGAAACGGTCAACGATGGTCAGAATAGTGTCGTTCCCGTCTGATGGTGGGAGACCAGTCACAAAATCCACCGCAATGTGGGACCAGGGCCGGTGGGGAATGGGAAGTGGGCGAAGAAGGCCAGCGGGGGCCTGATGTGAGGCCTTGCTGCGGGCACAGACGGAACACGCTGAGACATACTCCTTCGTGTCTGCGGACATAGTGGGCAACCAGGAGCGTTGTCGAATTAGAGCCAGGGTCCGATGAAAACCTGCATGGCAGGCAACTTTGGACGTGTGTCCCCACTGGAGCACTGGAGATCTAACATCGGGGGAAATGAAAAGCCGGTCTGGTGGACAATCCTGAGCCGCTGGATGGTCCTCCTGGGCCTCCTGGACCACCCTTTCAATCTCCCATCTAGCTGCTCCCACGACACAGGAAGATGGCAGAATGGTTGCATCCCTTGAGTCCTCCACTGGGGAAGCGAACTGCCGGGACAAGGCGTCGGCCTTCACATTCCTGGAGCCAGGCCGGTAGGTCAAGGTGAAGTTGAACCGTCCCAGGAAGAGAGCCCACCGAGCCTGGCGTGAGTTGAGCCTGCGTGCAGAGCGAAGGTAAGACAAATTATTATGTTCCGTCCATACTATAAAAGGATGGTTGGCTCCCTCCAGCCAGTGCCTCCATTCTTGAAGGGCCAGAACCACTGCCAGCAACTCCCGATTACCAACGTCGTAATTCCTCTCAGCAGGGGTCAGCCGACGAGAGAAGAACGCACAAGGGTGGAGCTTCTGGTCTGCGGGGGAACGCTGGGATAAAACTTCCCCCACTCCAGAATCAGAGGCATCTACCTCCACCACAAACTGGACCCCTGGATCAGAATGAGAGAGCACAGGAGCAGTGGCAAACAGACATTTCAGTTTTACAAAAGCTGCCTCAGCTGCAGGAGACCACTCAAAAGGCAACTTGACAGAGGTGAGTTTAGTCAGAGGCACTGCTACCCTACTATAGTCCCGAATAAACCTTCTATAAAAGTTGGCAAAGCCCAGAAACCTTTGCAACTGCTTCCTGTTAGAGGGAGTGGGCCACTCGGTCACTGCTTGGACCTTGGCGGGGTCAGTCCTTAATTGTCCCTCGTCGACGATAAAACCCAGGAAACTCACAGAAGAGGCATGAAACTCGCACTTCTCAGCATTAACGTACAGTCTGTTCTCAAGAAGTCTCTGCAGTACCAGCCTAACATGCTGGACATGCTCCTGAAGAGTGCGAGAGAAGATAAGGATGTCATCAAGGTACACAAAAACAAACCTGTTTAACATGTCACGCAATACATCATTAATCATAGCTTGAAAAACCCCAGGTGCGTTCGTTAACCCAAAAGGCATTACTAAATACTCAAAATGTCCCCTGGGAGTATTGAATGCAGTCTTCCACTCATCCCCCTCCCTTATTCTCACCAAGTGGTACGCATTGCGAAGATCCAACTTAGTGAAGATGGTGGCTTCATGAAGGGGAACAAAGGCTGAGTCTATGAGTTGAAGGGGGTTCTTGTTCTTGACTGTGATCTCATTAAGCCCTCTGTAGTCTATGCAAGGGCGTAGGGTCTTATCCTTCTTGTCCACAAAAAAGAAACCTGCGCCCATAGGCGATGAGTAGGGGCGAATAAGCCCAGCAGCGAGTGAGTCAGAGATGTAACTCTCCATGGCCTCCTTCTCTGGCCTAGAGATATTGTACAGTTTACTTGACGGAAAGGGGGTGCCAGGGAGCAAATCTATGGCACAATCGTAGGGCCGGTGAGGCGGCAAGGATAGGGCGTGGTCCTTGCTGAAAACCTCCTTGACACTGTGATATTCAGGGGGTACAGAGGTGAGATCAATGGGTTTGAGGGGGTCTGGTGCTCTAGTAACTGTGGGGGGTACAGCAGAGTGTAAGCAATGAGAGTGACAGAATAAACTCCAGTTAATGATAGACGAGTTGGCCCAATCTATGTGGGGGTTATGGAGCTTCAACCACGGAAAACCTCAAACGAGTGGCGACATGGGTGAGGGGATAAGGTACAGGGAGATTATCTCGTGATGGTTGCCAGAGATCTTGAGGGAAACTGGAGCAGTACGGTGAGTAACTTGGGCTAGGAGTCTCCCATCTAAGGCAAACACATCCTTAGGTTCTGGAAGAGGCTCAAAAGGAAGTTTAGACTGCATCACAAAGTCAGAGTCAATGAAATTGTCATCCGCACCAGAATCAATCAAGACCTGCAGCGGAACAGAGTTCTGAGACCAGGAAATAGTACCTTTGACTGGGATGCGGTTGGGGGAGGCTGAGTTGATAGAAGTGTGGCTCATCAGTGCTCCCCCTGTCGCTGATGAGCCATGTCTTTTGGCAGAGAGGGACAACCGGCGCTGACGTGACCAGCCTGGCCACAGTAGAAGCAGAGTCTCTGACGAAGACGGCGTTGACGTTCTGATGGAGTAAGCGTCATCCTTCCCAGCTGCATGGGCTCCTCCATAAAGAAGGGAGAGACCTGGGTATCTGGAGAAGGTCTGGGAGGCCCGGAGTCAGGAGGATGGCGAGAAGGTCCAGAGAATGCCGGCCGACTAGGAAACTTGGACGGAGGGGGAAAGGAGGTGGAGCTATGTTTTCCTGATCTCTCCCTACGCCTCTCGCGGAGGCGGTTATCTAGTCGTATCGCTAGAGAAATCAACTCCTCTAAGGAGGAGGTTTCATCCCTAACAGCTAGTTCATCCTTTAACTCATCATTAAGCCCCTTATAAAAAATTCCCAGCAAAGCCATGTCTCCCCAACCACTCTCAGCTGCAAGAATGCGGAAATCAATAGCAAAATCAGCAACAGAGCCTGAACCCTGGTGGAGTGAAAGGAGTCTTTTACCAGCCTCCTTCCCCCTCACTGGATGATCAAACACTCTACGCATCTCTGCAGTAAAAGACGACAGAGACTGACTAATAGGCGAGTTGCTGTTAGATATGGCAAGGGCCCATGCTGCTGCTTTATCACTCAGTAGGCTCATGATGAAAGCAACCCTAGTTCTATCAGTGGAATAAGTGAAAGGCTGTTGCTCAAACACAAGACTACACTGGTGTAAGAACTGACTACAAGACCCTAAATCTCCTGAATACCTGACGGGTGTGGGGATAAAGGGCTCACGAGGATTGCAGGGCTGTCGTTCTGGATCAGCTTGAGGTGGAGGAGCAGGGTCTGTAGCTTGAGCATCGGCAGTCGGCGGGAGTGTGGAGAGATGTGCTGCGACCTGTTCCATACGGCCTCCGATGTTGGTCACACCGGCGGTTAAATCCCGAATCGCTTCCATAACTCTCTGCAGAGCTCTGTCATGTTGCCCTATCATTACCCCTTGAGCAGCAAGCGCTTCCCTGAGTCTCTCATTCTCTGCGGGGTCCATATTGGCCAGAGTATTCTGTGACGTTTAGATACTACTGGGACCCCAAAGCAGAGACTGACAAAAAAATAAAGTTTCAAAAAGTGTAATAAACAAGGTAATCCAAGGCAGGTACTGACGACAGGGAGCTTGGCTGGCCGTAGTAAACCAAAAACAAAGCTGCGGAAAAACGTTTCCGAACAAAACTCAAAAAGAACTCCTAAACCAACTACAACAGACTCCAGGCTGCAGAAAGGCACTCCGGACCGCGGGACAGCATGACAAATACTCAGACAGAGAAGTGAGGTGAGGGCCAGGCTCTTAAAGAGCAGGTAATCAAGTGAGTGGGGACAGGTGTGCCTCATCTGCAGCCAGGAGTAACCAGCCACGCCCCCCTGTCACACACCAGCCCTGCAGAGACAGAAAGACAGAGTAGTGAGGGGTAAAAGGAGCACACAACAAGTTAAACACAAAAACAACAAAAGCCCCATGCAAAACATAACAGACCTGACATGGACTCATCACTGAGGACCTGACATGGAGTCATCACTGAGGACCTGACATGAACTCATCACTGAGGACCTGACATGGACTCATCACTGAGGACCTGACATGAACTCATCACTGAGGACCTGACATGGACTCTTCACTGAGGACCTGACATGGACTCATCACTGAGGACCTGACATGGAGTCATCACTGAGGACCTGACATGAACTCATCACTGAGGACCTGACATGGACTCTTCACTGAGGACCTGACATGGACTCATCACTGAGGACCTGACATGGACTCATCACTGAGGACCTGACATGGACTCATCACTGAGGACCTGACATGGACTCATCACTGAGGACCTGACATGGACTCTTCACACCACCACCATCACCAAAAAAACTCGACAGCGGCTTTTCTTCCTCCGCAGGCTGAGGAGGTCAATATGGACTCCAGGATACTCTGCAACTTCTACAGGTGCACCACAGAGAGCATCCTGACCTTCTACAGGTGTACCACAGAGTATCCTGACCTTCTACAGGTGCACCATAGAGAGTGTCCTGACCTTCTACAGGTGCACCATAGAGAGTATCCTGACCTTCTACAGGTGGCCCATAGAGAGGATCCTGACCTTCTACAGGTGCACCATAGAGAGTGTCCTGACCTTCTACAGGTGCTCCATAGAGAGCATCCTGACCTTCTACAGGTGCTCCATAGAGAGGATCCTGACCTTCTACAGGTGCACCATAGAGAGGATCCTGACCTTCTACAGGTGCACCATAGAGAGGATCCTGACCTTCTACAGGTGCACCATAGAGAGCATCCTCACTGGCTGCATCACGGCCTGGTACGGCAGCTGCTCCGCCCTCAATCATAAGGCTTTTCAGAGGGTGGTAAAAACTGCAGAGAACATCACCAGGACGGAGCTACCATCCATGGAGGACCTCTACTCCCAGTGGCTCAGGAAGAAAGCCCTCCGGATTATAAAAGACCCCCATCACCCCAGCCTCAAACTGTTCAGTCTGCTGCCGTCTGGCAGGCGTTACCACAGCATCCGAACTAAAGCCACCAGATTCAGGGACAGTTTCATCCCACAGGCCATAGACTGTTAAACACCTGAACTGTTGAAACAACATCCATAACATTCATCTGCTACTTCGTCATTATGTATCTATTTCTCTAATATATCATTCCAATAACTTGCATATAGACTCTTATTGCACTATTTCACTGTTTTACACTATTTTTCTTTTTGTATTTAATATTTACTATTTACTTGCACTATATTTTTCTGTTTATCTGTGTTATTGTGTTGCACTGTTGGAGAAGCCTGTGACCTAAGAGTTTCATCAGCATAACTACACTGTAGCTATGTTCGTATGACAAACATAAAGAACCTTGAACCATATAACCTCCAAAAAACATTGTGCATTGTTTCTGATATAGCGCAATTCTGGTAGGGCCATGGGCGTACAGCCAGCCCACATGTCCAATATTACGTCATATCGGATAGCAAATCTGGATCAGCTCCGTTGTACCCCCGTTTTTAGATATTTGGGTACGGAGGAAAAGAGAGGGGGTTGTATTATACTTTCTAGAATTGGAGCGGATCATTCTAGATTTTAATTGAACATTTTAGACAAGAAAATGACCATTCTAAAAAATTAAATGACCATGCCAGACATGTAACTTAACATTTTAGAATTGTAAATAACCATTTTGGAATTGTAACTTAAAGTCCTAGAACTATATTAATATCCTTTAACTGTAAATCCACATTCTAGAATGGCAACTTTAACTTTTTGAATAAATATTTCCTAATTGTGACCTAACATTCATGAACTGCAACTTTACATTCTAGAAGGGCAAGTTAACATTCTACATTTTTAACTTTTCAAATATTTAAAAATAAATAAATGAACAGTAAATAAACAGTTATGTTATTACCTACTGTTGATACAGTATCATCCCTCTAAGTTGCTGTTGCAAAAAGTTTCACTGAGCAGGGAGTAGTTTGGCTCTGAGCTAAGTGTATCCTGAACACCCAGTCAGACTCGAGGTGGAGAGTTTCTGTTTTGTGGGGGCCTCGTCCTGGGGCGCTGCATCCTCTGGAGCCGTAGCCATCTGTTATAATCTTTTTCATCATCACTCCACGTTCATGTTTGAGCAAATTAATTTAAAATCAAAACAGCAAGGAATTGTAATGATTGCTTACAGTGAAGACAGGATCTTGAAAAGTCTAACGCGTGGGTGAAGTCTGCAGCACGAACAGCAGGGTGCCCTGACTGATCTCCTGACCAGCGGCCATTTCAAATTCAAATTTAATTATCAACCTCTGTGAGGGAATACTGACAAAATATGAAATAAATGCACTCCTGGTCACACTTAAAGGTGCAGGTACCGATTCTAAACCTATACACTGTGTCAAATTTAGCAAATAGCTCTTTATCTTCCGTAGTTTAGAGTTCTGTGTGCATGCTGAAAACTAAATACACAACCCTTACTCTGTAAATAGGAAAGAAAATTAAACTATTGCAGCCAATCAGCATCATTACACAGGTCATGGCTGTGAAGAGAAAACCAGGATGTAGAGCAGGGGTGGGCAAACTTTTTGGCTCGGGGGCCACTATGAGTTTTAAAATTTGACAGACGGGCCGGGCCAGTAGCAGATCGGTGAAAACATATTTAGCTGTCCACTCCTCATTAAACACTCGGCACTCATTGTCGACTTTTCTTTTCTTTGGTCCACTCATTGTTACAGATGCAGGTTCAAAGGTGAATTAGGTTCAAAGGTGAATTATTGCGTCATCGTTTGCGTCATGACGTAACCATTTACGTGCCTTCTTATGACCCACACGGAGTTTTATTCTAGTTTATTCTACTGTTATTCACTGTCCGACTGTCACACAAGCAGCTGATAAATATCCCCCATCCCCATAAGTGAATGTGTTTCAGTCTGAATTGACGCTGTTTGGCATCACAACGCTGTTATGAAAGTTTCTCTGGCATTCTACAGGTTATGTTAGCATAGCAACCAAAGCTAATCAGACTATCTCGACTACTTGTTGCTATCATATTGTGGCAAATCACACTAAGCTGGTTAGTGTTGCCTGACTTTATATAAGTGTTTTTTATAAGTGTGTGGTTGCGTTCTAGTCCCTTTTCTCAGCGCTACTCTTTGTTACAACTTGTATTCGCTGTACTGTACTAACCGTGAACTGTTATTGCTCAGGTTAATCTTGACCCCCTCCAATGTAAGCGTGACATATTTGGTTCTTAGATCTTGCTGTGTTGCCAACTCCAGCAAAGGTCAATTGTGTCTAGAGTACGCCATCTAGTGGGATCAACTGAAATGCCGGGTATTGCAGGAAAAAGGCAAAATGAATGCGGTCTTTATTATAATTTGGAAGATGTTGTACCAATATTCGGCGGGCCGGATTAAAAAGCCCAGCGTGCCGTATATGGCCCGCGGGCCTTAGTTTGCCCATGCCTGATGTAGAGGGACTGTATTTCTGGATGGAGTATTTATTTGAATGTTCAAATAATGTATGAAGCAGTGTTGTAGTCAAGTCACCAATTCACGAGTCCAAGTCACCCTCGAGTCACCACTCTTCGAGTCCGAGTCCAAGTCCGAGTCACCAAGGGAGAGTCGTAGTCGAGTCCGAGTCCAAGTCCGAGTCCAAGTCCGAGTCACCCAAGGAGTGTCCAAGTCGAGTCCGAGTCATCATTACCTGTGTTCGAGTCCGAGTCCAATTCCGAGTCACTTAAGAAGAGTCCAAGTCAAGTCCGAGTCACAAGTCTTCATGTATTAATCTTCGTGGATATATGTTTTGAAATGTAGCTGCTCCTCTACATTGCTGTTATCCTGTCTATTGAACTGCTGTGAAGCGAGTTTGGCTACAATTCTTGTAATAGGTGCTATACAAATATAAAGCTTATTTCTAATATTAATATTATTATTATATATAAATAAACTATATTTAAAATGAGTTACCTTTTAGAGAAGTGATTATATTTGTATGCCAATATTTTCCTATGGTAAAGTTTTCGTTTTGCACTTTTATTTTGATAGTAATAAGATCGGGACTCTTATTTTGAAGGAACTTTTACGGGTTAAATCAGTTTACCGATAAAGATTTATCCCCAGAAAGCACATGGCTACTTAACATGCAAAATGACGTCATTCTGCATGTTAAGTATGTGCTTTCATTATCGGCTGAATCTTTATTTATTGATTAGATCACGTTACTCTGATGATAGTGTTCAATACAGCCTATATTTCTGAACTCGATCCTTAGAGTAATGTGTTACGGAGCCTTCTCTTCAATATTGTTTCCACATAACGAGCATTTTGCGCTGCTCTTTTCCAATGTGGAAGCAGAATGTGTGAAAGCATACAGCACGATGCTTGGTGTGTCTGTAGACATCTCTAGACTGGAACAGCGGGGCCCAGACCGTGAACTCGCCATACAGGATAGAGGACATCAGACTCCAGAGAAAATGTGCTCGAGTCCGAGTCCAAGTCGGAGCGTCAATGTACGAGTCGAGTCCGAGTCATCGTGGGGGGGGGAATTCACGAGTCCGAGTCCGAGTCCAAGTCATCCTGTGCGAGAATTCACGAGTCCAAGTCCGAGTCGCGTCAATCAGTGCGCGAGTCCGAGTCGAGTCACGAGTCCCGAAAATCGGCACTCAAGTCCGACTCGAGTCCGAGTCCAGGACTCGAGTACTCCATCTCTGGTATGAAGGAACTCTCTCCAAAATTGCTGAATCCAGTTTTAAATAAATGCTGTAAAGTGAGCAGCATTTATATTAAGAGCAGCATTTATATTAAGTGGAGGATTGTTGATTGGAATGCATAATCAGAATAGAAACCTAAAGCTGCCACGTTAGCAGAACACAGAGCGACTTCAAATGAATCAATAGCCCATGTAGTTCCACACCCTAACCCCTAGATTCCACAGGGTCCGTCTGCGCCGCGGTTTTGGTCCGAACTCCTCCAGCGTCATCATAACCCACCGGGCGCGTTTCAGAAGCGGAGCGTCTTGCGTGCCGGCTCGCAGTTTTTGTTGATTTGGACATATTTCCTTGACAGGCTACTTTGTGCGGACAACGTTAATTTTTTATTAACATGAAACTACATACAAATTACATTTCAGATCCGCAACTTCCTTGACATGCTTCATGTTTTGAAATTTCACAGATATCTCTGGACGCCTCGTTAGCTCAACTATAAACACCTGTGTCATGGAACACGATGATGTCATCACTCCAACTGACATGCTCAGAGCAGCAGACTTCAGATAAAGGTTAATGGTCCTGCCCTCAACAGCTCTACGTCAATTATGGGGTGTCATCATCATATGCCGAAGAGAGAGAGAAGAGAGAGAGGGCGATCAAGAGAAGAGAGAGAGTAATGTAACCTCCTAATGTAACATAACTCCTATGAAAATGTTCAAAAAGTGCTCAAACTTCACATGTGTGCTAACAGTCCAGACATCTACGGGACAGTTTTGAGATTTCTTCAAATGCCGTTACCATGGCAACACAATGCTCGCCTTGAAACACGGTTTTCTCATAACTTCAGTGAAACTGCTCCAAACGCCCCAAAACTTCACAGGTTTGGTAACGATGCAGCCATCAACGCATCTAAGTGTATTATGGGGTGTCATCAAATGCCATTGCCATGGCGACAGATCATTCGCCATCAAGTTAGTTCAGAAGTTTGCGGTTCAAATATTCTGCTGCTTTTCCAAGCCTTTTTACTTTATTTTCTTCTCTCATCACACATTCAAGCCCCCAGTGTTCATGTATAATTTCAATCTCAATTCTTCACTTTCTTCTTACACATTACATTTCAGCATAGCAGTTTAGCATCACATTTTCAGCATAAAGCATTCCCACTAGCAATTTCTTCAGGAATTGCATTCTCTAGTTTTGAGTTACTATGTTTGAGTTATATAAGAGAAAGTGATAATGCGGTGTGCTTCTTCTGTTGCTCTGTTATAGAAAAGAAGCTCGTCAGTGCAGACAAGATCAGGGATGGGAGTTTTGTGAAGGCAGGGTTTAACAACTGGCGAAAGGCAGGGGAAACATTTAGGGAGCGTGAGAAGTCCCCTCAACCAACCCAGTCTCACGGCATTTCGTGTTCACCAACATGATTTGTAATCTATTGATTCGTGTTCACCAACACGATTTGCCCCTTTTTTTCGTGTTGCACAGCACGATTTTAAAAGCAATGTATTTCTACTGGTAATGTGTTTCGTGCCTGCAGGCTGCAGCACGTCTTTTTCTCCGGTCGGGTCGGGGAAGACCGGAAGCTGTGTGGTTCATAAAAACATGTTCTTACTCAATATCAAGCCACAGTTATTGATTTTATTTTAAATCGTATAATTTCGGACTTTTGTTGTCGTCTGTGAGGAAAATAAATGGGGCTCAGAGCCTCAGGATACTGAAATCTGTATTTTTTAAATCTTTTTTTCGTTCTAATTTGTTATTCTTTTCAAAATAACACACTGTTATTTACTCACCAATAACACACAATTATCCTTGCTTTTATTTATTGGTTTAATTCCATAAACTCTGGCTTTTTTGGCGTCCGTCAGGAACTGAATTTCAAAATAAATATAACCGGAAACAGACGTAGGCATTTCGAGCGATTACCCAAGATCCTCAGCTATGGTTTTAAGCTCGCTGATTGGATGTGTTAGCCGCAATGCATGCTGGGATTTGGTGTTTATATTATATGAAATCCGGAAAACATTTTAAAAGTATAAAATAATACTTAATTCCGAGTGCTCTTGCTTTTCTCTTTGAAAGTCATCACATAACGGCATTGTAATACACGGTTCGGCTGCATTACATATTACAGATCTGCCGTAGTTCTTTATTTAGAGAGCCCTGATGAGAAGACCTTTGGAAAAACTGGAAGAAATGGCGCCGAAACTGAATACTTGACGTGGATCATAAATATATCAACAATTAAACAACATCTTCAATTTCTCTTCACACAATACGTCTCCTTGCAGTATCAACACTAATTCGGCTGACTTTTACATTTGATCTAATTCATAGATAGGTTATATTTACACCATAACGGTGCACAGCTGATAGAAAAGGACTGTAGTTTTCAAAGATATTACTGATTTTCTTTGAATGTAAGAATGTAAATACTGAGTCTGAAATAGTATAGCAATATGCTGTAAAATGATGTGAAAGCATGCATAAAACTATACATCTTCAGATGTTTTACATACACACTAATAATACAAAGTTATTATGGCTGTGTGCACCTTGTGTGCACCTCCTAGTGGTTAAAGCACGTTATTGAATTATTGTTTTTATGTGTTATATTTGATTAAAAAAATATTAAGAGTACATACTTTCATAGGGGGAAAGTATAAATATAGAAATATAGAATATAAAAAATCAAGAAGATACTATAAGTGATCTCAACAATAAAACAGTTTAGTGCAGGATGTACACAGATATTAATAGGAGGAGGTGCAAAACAGAAAAACGGATTAACCTTTATTTAAACATTACATATTAAATATTAAGCCTGACAAAGTAATTAACGTCTAATATATTGCTTTCCTGCAATGTTAACTATGTTGAAGCACTTATTTTAACTGATATTATACACATTACTTATACTCTTATGTATGTAGATAGAATAAGAAATGTGCAGAATATGACAGTTTAATGGTGGAGGTATACACATATTGATAGATGTCTTGTAATGCACTGTTGAGGAACCTGTGACCCAAGTTTTTCATTCATTGCATAACTACACCGTAGTTGTGTATATGATATGTCAATAAACCTTTGAAAATCTTGAAAGGGATGTGCAAAATAGCCATAATATACAGTCTTTAATTAACTATTAGTAGAGAATAACGAGTAATGAATATATTTTATTACTTGTTTCCATTCATGTCAATTGCAGATACATGTTTAGTCTTCTCAAGCACCAACTATCAAATATCTCTCCTGATTGTTGGCACTTGACAATAACCTTACCTGAATTTTACTCAGGTGTAACTAAAGTCTCATTTAAGGGTTGTTTATATTTCACATAATTAATCAGAATCTGCAAAGTAACTGAAACAAATGCAGTGGAGTAAAAATACCAGGTTAACCTCTGAATTGTAGTGGAGTAGAATTACAAAGTAGCAATGAGCTGTCATGTGGGTATATTAATGCTATATATTGATGCTGCGCATTATGGACACAAGTGATTTTCACCCATTTATTAAATATATGTTTTACATTTGATAATACCCATGTGTTTAATAATGGCAACTTCTAATTGTGGGAAAAACGAAAACGTTCAGTAGACGTCCCATAGAACATTTTGCGAAACACAATAGCCAGCATGTGTAGTTCTGGGGGGGTGTTCGATTCCAGTTTTGGATAGTCTGGCGTGGTTTCGTTCCATTTCACACAGCTGTTTGACGCTCTGCGTAACCTTACGGGAACTGTAGTCCTAAACGATAGCTGGGGATTCTGGGTAGTGTAGTGTCTTCGGCCATCCTAAACTCAGAAATGTTGACAATCGCAATGATGCTCGAAATGTCCCTTATAGGCCTACGTCTGTTTCCGGTTATTTTTATTTTGAAATTCAGTTCCTGACGGACACCAAAAAAGCCCGAGATTATGGAATTAAACCAATAAATAAAAGCAAGGATAATTGTGTGTTATTGGTGAGTAAATAACAGTGTGTTATTTTGAAAAGAATAACAAATTAGAAGGAAAAAATATTTAAAAATACAAATTTCAGTATCCTGAGGCTCTGAGCCCCATTTATTTTCCTCACAGACGGCAACAAAAGTCCGAAATTATACGATTTAAAATAAAAGCAATAACTGTGGCTTGATATTGAGTAAGAACATGTTTTTATGAACCACACAGCTTCCGGTCTTCCACGACCCGACCGGAGAAAAAGACGTGCTGCAGCCTGCAGACACGAAACACGTTACCAGTAGAAATACATTGCTTTTAAAATCGTGCTGTGCAACACGAAAAAAAGGGGCAAATCGTGATGGTGAACACGAATCAATAGATTAAAAATCGTGTTGGTGAACACGAAATGCCGTAAGACTGGGTTGCCTCAACACACAGGCCGTCAACAAACTGGCAGCATTAAAACGAACACCGATGAATGCACTGCTCTCACAAGCTGTTGCTAAAGATCAAATTACTGCATTTAATATGACGTTATTATACAGGGCCGCCCCTCCCTACACACAGATCACGCAGACCCCTCGCGGATGGGGCCTCATTTTGCGGAGGGAGCCTCCTCTGAAGCTCAAACGCGGCGCACCTACAGTGTAGCGCGCCACAGTTTTGCTGCTGCGAGGCTCCACTAGCACCCCAAAATGCTAACGTTATGCTATAAATGAATTACAGCAGGGTCGCTGCTTCAACATCACGCCAACTTAAGATCCATATTTAAAAATACAGATTCAAAATTGTACAAGTTGAAGCGTTTGTTTTAACAGTTTGCAAGAGGCAGACTTTTCTCTTGCAAACTTGTACTTGCTTTCAAGTAGAACACGGGGAAAAACAAACTTAGCGGGAGTGTTTACGTGTTCGGTGTAATGACGTACAACGGCCTCGACAACTTCTGTAGTCCTATTCAGCCACAAGTTAACAACCATCGTTTTTCAGACACGTAAACTCTTCAATAATCACCAGTGGGGTCATCCCTGCTGATGAACCGGAAGTGGTACAATGCTATGCCACTCTATTGGGCTGAGTATGATAGCTGGACTTGTTGAGTCCTCCATGTACAAGTTAATCATCTTCACTTCCTTTTTCCTCATTCAACAGGCTTAGCGGTATATTCGTTTCTGTTTGTCAGTTTAAATAGTTTATAGCAGGATGATTCCACTTAAGTTCTGGAAAACAATGTTAGTCAAACACCACCGTAAATATGAACCATTTTGCTCTAAATGGGAACATCACAACATATACAGTATAATTAGGAAAACAGGAGACTGTTGCAGAGGGAATACAATTATGTATTAGTTATTGGAACGGTGGTCTGCAACTAACACCACCCCTGTACAAACATTATGCAGCATACTTACTTTCTAATATCATTTGGAAAATCTTTGATGAAAGCTCATAAAAAGATTAAATCTGTTTTTCCTCTTGTATCACAGCATAATATGTGCTACCATATAATGTCAGTGTGGGAGTGGCAGTTATGTGGTGTAGAAGGCAAGGCAAGTTTATTTATATTGCAGTTTTCTGTACGCTGAAGAGTTTATCGCCGGCCACAAGAGGGCAGCGTCACTGCTGTCGCTGCCCGGATATGCCGTGCTTTGACCCGGTAGTGCTTAGCGGCCATTTTAGTTCACATGTTGTTCATTCACTCCGCCTCGAGTTGAGACGTTCATCCACTCACTCATGTAAGACTGTTTCCACTACTGTTTAGTGTGTCTTTAATATATGTAATTTCATATATGTGTATTGGTCATGACATGCATGTATGTAATACTTTGTCAGCTTATCCTGCGGCATTGCTCTGTTTCAGGGTGTCGTCATCTTTGTCAATAAAGTACCAAGACTGACATTGAGGAGTGTGTTTCTTCATGACGACACCATGGTCATTGTTGGATGCCCTGTCCCCGGCTGCGAGTTCGAATCCCAAGATTTGTCTGAAGCACTCGTCATTGCTATATTGACGATTCATGGATTTAGCCACCAGCACGCAGCGCCTGTCATGGCCGCGCCAGCCCAGGCCCCAGCCCCTCACGGCCCGAGACTCGATCGGCCCAAAGTTGATGTGGGCGTGTCGATAGAGGAATGGAACGTGTTCATCCGCCGATGGGACGTATTCCGCGCCGGCTCAGGCATAGGGGATGCCCAGGCCCCCTTCCAGCTGTTTCAGTGCGCTGGACCTGTACTTGGAGACAGCCTGTTGAAAGCCGCTCCCGACGCCGCTTCCGGACCCTTGCCAGACCTAATCACCGTCATGCGTTCCCTAGCTGTCATCCCAGTCGCTACATGCGTCCTGCGCACCGAGCTACTTCAGCTCCGCCAGGAACGCGATGAGACATTCCGTGCATTCGCTGCCAGAGTGCGGGGTAAAGCAGAGACATGTGCATATAATGCGGTATGCGAGTGTGGTAAGGACGTGGACTATACCGACCACATCATCCGTGATGTTCTGCTCAATGGCATTTATGACTCGGACATACGCCGCGAGACGCTGGGGACACCTGACGTCCTGGTTAAGCCAGTTAATAACGTAATTGCACTCGTCGAGAACAGAGAGATGGCCCGTAACGCTCTCCCGTCGTCCTCCCTATCAGCCATGCCGTCATTCCGGCGCCTGAAGACGACTCCACAGACGAGCCCCGCCCCGAGCCCTGCGGACGGGGCTAAACGTGCCTCGTGCCCGGAATGTAAGAGCGTCTTTAACGTCTTCACGGAGGGGCCTCGCGGGTGGAATCCTAAGCCTCACCAGGTGTGCATCGGCTGCTATAGGGCCCGCCGACGACAGAGGCGTCAACAGCCGTCGTCCGACAGTCAACAGGCCGCCATGGGGTCGGAGCCGGTCTCATCGGTGCAAGCTGGGGCCCGCCCTGGCCGACGTCACAGGAGCCATCGCCGACGCCGCGCCCCGACGTCGCACGGATGTGTCAACAGACAAGCACCTATCAGACTCGAGCACCACATCTTCTCCAAGGGCGAATGGAGACGGGCCAGGCTGAGAGACCACCCCCGAGCATTAATCACCATCTCGATGGACATGCCAGTCGGGCTGAGGGATGGCACCGGCAACCGGGGCTCGGCCGACGGAGCTCGGATATCCGCCGTCGCGGACACTGGCGCGCAGTCGGACCTTTGGTCGCTGGAGGAGTTCCTGGCCTGCGGTTTCTCGCGGGACGACCTGCGACCCGTCAGCCTCAGCCTGTCAGCCGCCAACCGCTCCCCTATATCCATCGAGGGGGCGTTCTTCGCTAGGCTCTCAACAACCTGCAGTGGGGGGCGTGTCACATCCTGCCGTTCCATGGTATATGTGAGCAGCTCGGTCCGGGCCATGTACCTCTCCTACGAGTCGTTGCTCAACCTCGGCCTATTGCCCGTGAACTTCCCATCGGACGACGTTGCAGGGGGGCACAAGGAAAGGCGTAGCCCTGACACGCCAGACCAGCCCTTGTCCGTCAATGCGACGAGGTCAGCCAACGGCGGCTGTGTGGGGCCAGGTGACCCCCGGGACGCCCAGTGCACATGTCCTCAGCGTACGGTCCCCCCGGCACGCCCCGTAGCACTGCCGTTCCCTTGTAAGCCAGAGAACAATAACAGGATGAAAGATTGGCTACTCGGGAGATATGCCTCGTCAACGTTCAATACTTGCCCCCATCGAGCACTACCATGCATGGAGGGGCCACCTATCGAGATGCACGTGGACCCCGCAGCTACGCCTAGGGCATGTCACACCGCGGCTACAGTGCCTCTACACTGGCAGCGGAGGGTCCACGATGACCTACTGCGGGACGAAGCCCTTGGGGTCATTGAACGTGTGCCATACGGCGAGCCTGTGACGTGGTGCCATCGTATGGTAGTCACTCGGAAGCACGACGGCTCCCCGCGCAGGACCGTGGACCTCTCCCCCCTTAACAAGTTCTGCCAACGTGAGACCTTCGCCACTGAGTCCCCGTTCCACCTTGCACGCCGCGTCCCTAAGGGCACCTGGAAGACCGTCACGGACGCCTGGAACGGCTACCACAGTGTCCCCCTGCGTGAGTCGGATCGCCACCTCACTACCTTCATCACACCCTTCGGCCGTTGGCGCTACACCAGGGCACCACAGGGTTTCCTGTCATCAGGGGATGGCTACAACCGTCGGTTTGATGCCGTCCTCTCGGACTATGAACGCAAGGAACGTTGCGTGGATGATACCATCCACTATGACACCGACCCGGAGCAACACTGGTGGAGGACCATCGACTTCCTGACGCGTGTCGGCCGGTCAGGAATCGTGTTGAACTCAGACAAGTTTCAGTTCGCGGAGAGGTGCGTCGATTTTGCTGGCTTCAGGGTGTCGGAATCTACCATCGAACCGCTCCCGAAATACTTGGACGCCATCCGGGACTTCCCCACCCCTAGCTCCACGACGGACATCAGGAGTTGGTTCGGCCTTGTCAACCAGGTGGCCAACTACGCCCAGTTGCGTGACACGATGGCTCCATTTAAGCCGTTCCTCAGCCCACGCTGTGTGTTCCTATGGTCCCCCGTTCTGGAGGAGGCCTTCCAGGCGTCCAAGCAAGCCATAATGGAGGCCATCCGTGAGGGCGTGGAGATCTACGACATGCAGAAGCGTACCTGCCTCCGCCCTGACTGGTCCATGCGTGGCATTGGCTACTTCCTGCTCCAGCAACATTGTCACTGTGCCTCGGGCATACCGGACTGCTGTCCAGGTGGATGGAGGATCACCCTCGCGGGCTCACGTTTCCTGTCCCCTGCGGAGCAACGCTATGCGGCCGTCGAGGGAGAGGCCCTAGCTGTGGCCTGGGGTCTGGAACAGACGCGGTACTTCACGCAGGGGTCCGACAACCTCGTCGTGTTCACCGACCATAAGCCGTTGGTGAAGATCTTTGGCGACCGTACGCTGGATGAGATCACAAACTCGCGTCTGTTTAGACTCAAGCAGCGCACCCTCCCATGGCGCTTTGACATTGTGCATCTGCCTGGCAAGAGCAACTATGCCGCTGATGCCACGTCGAGGCATCCTTCCCCCTCGGGCTCAGCGAACGGCCTCTCATTGGGGCTGCCGAGCGGGCCTGACGCCGTGGAGTCAGCACTCATGGCCTCCATCCGCGACGACGCACGGGAGCTCGGAGCCGTCTCTTGGCCCCTCCTCGCACGGGAGACAGCAGCTGACGGATGCCTCGGCCACCTCCTCCAACTCATCGAGCAGGAGGGTGGGATTGACGTAAATGACCCTGCCCTGGCGAGTCTGTCATCGGTCTGTGAGTCCATCTACGCACAGGACGGCGTCCTGCTCTATCGGGACCGCGTCGTGGTCCCCCCATCCCTCCGTGGGAGAGTCCTTCAGCATCTCCATGCCGCCCACCAGGGAACCTCAGCGATGGGGCAGCATGCCCGAGCCATAGTTTACTGGCCCGGGATGTCCGGGGACATTCAGGCCACCAGGGACGGATGTGCAGACTGCAACCGCAATGCTCCGTCACAGGCGGCTACACCCCCCCTGCCGTCCTCACCCCCGTCCACGCCATTCGAGGCGGTGTTTGCTGACTTCTTCGACTATGGGGGCCGCCACTACCTAGTTGTCGGGGACCGTCTCTCTGGCTGGGTAGAGGTCCTGAGCTCTACGGCGGGTACTGCCCTGGCGGGCTCAGCTGGCCTGGTCCAACACCTCCGTTCATTCTTCGCCACCTTCGGCGTACCGGAGGAGCTCTCGAGCGACGGTGGTCCGGAATTCAAGGCGAGCCACACTGAGGATTTCCTCCGCTTATGGCACGTCAAACACCGTGTGTCGTCCGTTAGCTTCCCGCAGTCTAATGGGAGGGCAGAAGTGGCGGTTAAGACCGCTAAGCGCCTCCTTATGTCCAACACCGGCCCGTCGGGCGGCCTTGATCAGGACCGCTTCCTGCGTGCTATGCTGCAGCTGCGAAACACGCCTGACCCCGACTGCAACCTCTCGCCAGCGCAGATCATCTTCGGCCGCCCCCTTCGTGGCTCGCTCTCCTTCGTGAACCGCCTCGAGAAGTTCTCGAACCCGCACATCCGCCTGCTATGGCGCGAGGCATGGGCGGCGAAGGAGGACGCCCTTCGGACCCGCATGTCCCGTACCACCGAGTCTCTGGGGACTCACTCAAGACCGCTCCGCCCATTGGCACTCGGCGAAAGGGTATTCCTCCAGAACCAGCAAGGCCCAAGCCCCCATAAATGGGACAGGTCAGGGATCGTGGTGGAGTCGCCGGGCCACGACCAGTATCGGATCAGGGTTGACGGTTCGGGACGTTTGACACTGCGCAACCGGCGCTTCCTCCGTGCCTATACGCTGGCCACACCCTGCGCCCGTGAGCAGCCGGCTGCGCCCTTGCCGCCGCCCGCTGCTCTGGACCATCAGCCCCCACCTATCCACCCGGGCTGGGCGACGCCCCAGGGGATCGCTCAGCGGCCGGCTGTTGGACCCCGCGACTCGGCTATGGGCGCTTCCCCACCGGCACCTGCCGGTGAGGCGTCCTCTGACCTCACCGTTCCTACGGGTGCCTTCCTGGGCGCACCGGTGCCGCAGTCGCCGCCGATGCTGCCCCAGCCTACTCGGCCAGGCCGCGTGAGGAGGCCGCCTGCACGTTACGAGACCGAGTCCGGCAGCTGGATTTAGACCGTTAACCTATTCCGTCCCATAGCTTTCCGGTCTGGGGGGGATGAAGAGTTTATCGCCGGCCACAAGAGGGCAGCGTCACTGCCCGGATATGCCGTGCTTTGACCCGGTAGTGCTTAGCGGCCATTTTAGTTCACATGTTGTTCATTCACTCCGCCTCGAGTTGAGACGTTCATCCACTCACTCATGTAAGACTGTTTCCACTACTGTTTAGTGTGTCTTTAATATATGTAATTTCATATATGTGTATTGGTCATGACATGCATGTATGTAATACTTTGTCAGCTTATCCTGCGGCATTGCTCTGTTTCAGGGTGTCGTCATCTTTGTCAATAAAGTACCAAGACTGACATTGAGGAGTGTGTTTCTTCATACGCGACAATTCAAAGTGCTTTACAAAACAAAGTAAAAGACGTTTTAGGAATACATACAATAAAAACACATTATATAATGGCATTTTACAACAGGCATTAGAAAGCAAAGATAATAAAATAATGAAAATAAACACCACAGGTATACAATATGTTTAAAAGGCATACTGTAGTTTGAATATGATCATCTCAATTAAAAGCAGCGGCAAAGAGATATGTTTTTAGTCAAGATTTAAAAATAGTAAGCGTTTTTGCGGACTAGCATGATTTGGGTAGTTTGTTCCAGAGTGTCGGGGCATAACAGCTAGATGCTGCCTCTCCATGTTTTGTTGTTACTCTCGGAACCGATAGCAAACCCGTCCCAGAAGACCTGAGGCACCTTGATGGCTCGTAATTAGAAGTATGTGATGATGGGATAGGGTTGAATAGCCAGGATGAACCGCCCTGTACTCCTGATTCACCTACAAGGTCTGGGAAGCATGTTTTATTTCTATCTGATGTTCACCTGGACCTACTTGCCATACTTGTTTCAGATTAGCATGCACAGTTAGAATCATTCTAAAATAAGTTTTACGTTATTATAAAGTAGAATGAAAATATTTTCGTTCTTCAAAAAGGACGTGAGGCAGATATCCATTATTCATATTTAAGTCTAATGGTCTAGAGATTGTAGAAATATTATCAAAACATTCCAAAAGCAGCCTGTTGGAAGACAAAGAAACACAGAGGTCGACAGAGAAGTACACACAGGAATATTACAGCCATTTTTAAACAGTATCCAATCCATCAAATGAGAAGGAAAGAGGAAGGCAAACTGCTATGAAACAACACTGTACTTTTTGAATATAACAACCTTTGTGGAATCAACTAAATAAAATGCTACGAGCAGCCCTGGGAAACAAAACGTTCCACTTTAATATTTAATGAAGGATTGTGTGCTACCAATAATTGAAAGTCTGCCTTTAGAGCAGGGGTTTTCAAAGTGTGGGAAGGTGAGCCTCCCCTTAGAGAACATGAGAACAGCCGTGCCCCCCCTCCCAATTATTATTGCTATTATTATTATTATTATTATTGTTGCTATAATGCAGGGGTATTCAATTGCATTTCAAAGAGGTCCAGTAAGAGAACATGTCATTAAACGCTCTGTTTTCGCTGTCTACCTTTCTCTTTTTTGAGCACGCCATTTGAAGTTACTCCGACTGTTTCTCTCCTCTTGTCTCGTTTCTGTGTGTGTTTGAATCTATCGTGCTGACTCACTGACTGCACCGATTTGATTGGCTGAGTAGCGTCACCTCCTTAAAACATTAAACAATAATTCTTTTAAACCTTTTTATCTTTATGTTTTAAACATTTTTTACATTTTCAACATCGTGGATGAATCTTATGAACTTGGTGTAATGCCAAAGCAGTTCGAGGCAGATTTAGAAAATATTTTTCTCATTAGTATCAACCAGGTTCTAAATGAACTAGTTGTAGTAAAAGAAAAGTTCTGTATATGTTTTAAAACACATTTATAGAGAGTTTTAACGAGTCATTGACCAAATAAATTCATTACCGTAACACATTTTCAATTGATGATAACTAAATATGAGTAAAAGTTTAGCATTTTATCTTTTAATGTATGCTGCTGTCAATAGTCACAAGTAGTCACATTATTATAGATTTTCCATATTCCTATCAAAATATTAACTTATTAAGGAAGTGTTATGGTAATGAAAAGAGCATGTCGGTAATGAAAAGCTTTTGTTATGGTAATGACCTTACATGGACTCAAATGTATCGGCAGCCATTTGTTTTGGAATTCCAACCAAATTATATGCAGGCTAATGTTTTACACAACTTCAAATGTAGACCTACTAAATAATATAATATCTTTAGAGAATGACAAGTACCAAAGTCTATTAAAAATCTTTATTGACCAAATAAGAATATGGCATCATTTAATGACATTTCAACAACCAACAACAATTAGGCCTAACAACAATGTATACATATCTCCTCTCTTTCCCACATCCCCTCCCCTCTGCCATCTCTCCTCTTCTTCCCCTCCCCACATCTCCTCCTATCTCCTTTCCTCTCCCCCATATCCTCCCATCTCCTTTGCTTTCTCCTCACTCTCTTCAACATGTAATCAACAACTACCAACAATTAACATCATACGTCTCTCTTTTCCCACATCTCTTCTCTCCCCTAATCTCCACCCATCTCCTCTCCCCTCTCTCCTCCCCACATCTCCTCCTCACATCTCCTCCTATCTCCTTTCCTCTCCCCTCCTCCATTTGTCCCAAATTTCTGCAGCAACACTAAAATGCCTGGCAGATGATGTTGCTGGCATTGGCTCAGGGATCATGTCCTTTATGTTGTCTCTAAAGTACCACACTTTGTCTCCAGGAAAACCAATGGAGGGATAAAAGAATCGGTTTTCCCCAGCACAGTTCATCGTATCCACCTCAAACTGGTCTTCCACAATCTATAGTAGAAAACATATACATATTTATTGCAGTGACAGGATAGTGCAATTAGACATGAAAGTGAAACAAATAAACACATAATAGTAAAATCACATACAAAAGTAGTAATAGTAAAAAGACAGGGCAATGAGATATAATACTACCCATTAACTCAACTGTAGCACATTCATACCTGTATCACAGTGCCAGGATACAGGTCACCATCATACTCGACCAGCACCCATTGCCCAACCTCAATGGATTCCTCAGCCTTTTCTTCACTTGCTGCATTTTCTTTGAGGATGAACTCTTTGGGAGAGTTGCAGTCACAGGCGGGCCTGCAGAAGCAAGACACCTCCCTCACTTTTATCTTACCTGGCTCTGTTGAAACAAGCTGTACAAAATGTGAGAAAACAAGTGAAAGTACACATTTAAAATAGTCAGCGAGTGAGTGAAATGGATAGAGATTGTGTCTGAGTGTTTACTGAATAATTCCTTACCCGTGTACCCTGCACTGTTTTAAGAGATGGAGGTACCAACTCCCGATATGTTTCAACCTTCTCTTCTGTCACCTTAAAGAGCTTCACAGATGACTGCTTGGACAGGTTGTGTAGCAAAGCCTCAGCATCAGGTATGTCGGTTCCATAAGCCACCAGTCTATCAGCTAGATTATTCAGTGCTCCCCCAACACCATCCGGAGCCCCTTTTCCATGTGATGCCTCTGTATAATTCTAGGTTACGGACTTGAATCCCTTCATAAAAGGCACGGTGGATGCCAAGTAGAATGACACCTTATTCCGATATTGTGACGTTGGCCCATCAGGAACACAAGATGGATATTCTTTGCTGAAGGGTGACTGGTTTTTATGTGCTCCAACACTGGATCCAGGTGTGCCCATGTAGCCACTGCATCGTGCCGCAGACAACTTGAAACAGTGGTGAATGTTTCAGACTGCCCCTCACTGCAGTACAGAACTCCAGTGTGTAAGGTCACCTGTTTGTGACATCCGCCAAAGTGTGTGTCCTTGATTTCTTTAGACCATTTACAGTTGTAATTTTCACTGTAGTCAAAATGTACAACAACCTGATCTTCTGCCAAACTATCTTTCAGCTCTTTTATCCGTGTAAACTGGTGTGCAATATTGTACAGGTGAATGCTGGATCGTGGCAAGTCATTATTGGTTAGCTCCACTAGTTTATCAGTGCTGGCCACTTTTTTCTCGAGAGTCGTGTTTTTTGCATCAACTACAGTTGACGTACCATCAGATTGTTTTTTTGTGAATGGTGTTGTTCTCGTGACCCACTCATTCCATGACAAAATGTTGTTTTTTGTGTCAGGGTCTATCATTGCAAGGAATGTCTTGTCTTTGCAGGTGCTGCATCTCTTGTACATGCATTCTATGTTGTTTCTATCACACACTATTGAAGTTACCAACTCAGATGGGGACGTGCAGCTCGTAACCCCAAGCTGATGCAGTTTTTTTACCTTGTTGGTAAAATGTTCATGGATCTTGCAGGCACAGGTTTCTCTATCTTGGACTTTAGGACTCACAATCCAAAAAGGTCTGTGCTTGCAAAACTGGGAGCGGGAAATCGTCAGGCTTGGATTCTCACTTAGATAATGCTTGTGGAGATTTTCCATTGTGTCAGTGAGAGACCGCTTCCTGTAGATTTGGCCACATCTTCTAATCTCACCACTTTTCCCATTGATCACAGTTGTGATGTCATCTCTGTGCAAAAAGTTTTGGACAAGCATTCTCATTTTATTCCTTTTGTTATTTGCAACCTCAACTCTCTTTTTGTGAGTCTTGTTTTGAGTCCCAAGCAGCCCCCTGGTGCAACCTTTTGCAGCCCGATTTGCTTCAAGTCTTTTTACCTTCTTCCGCAGTTTGTCAAGTTATTTTTCTTTTGTCTTGAGCATCCTCTGTGTCTTGTTAAGTTTTTTCCTCAGTTTTACTGATGTTTTCCGTCTTGGTGTTGATGTCTTTGGGCTGGAGGTTGATGGTGTGCCCTCACCGATATTTTGATCCCTGGGGTTTACAGATATTTTCCGTCTTGGTGTTGATGTTGGGCTGGAGGTTGATGGTGTGTCCTGACTGACATTTTGATCTCTGGGCTGTAGGATACTTTGTTGTCTTAGGTCATCTGCCATGCTAGATGTATCTGAGGGCGGGCTGTCATTCATAATTGCATTGAGGCGTTTTTTTCTTTCTTTGTATCTCATGGAATTCTCATTCCATTTTGTTCGTTGTTTTTTTTGCTGATTAGCTGTTAATTCTGCAATAGGCTTCAAATGCCCCTTTGCCTTTCTCCTTTGATATCTGTAAAATGGTAGGTATACAAAAGTCAATTATAGAATTACAGTATACTGCATCTCCAAGTCTACAAAACACATGTAGACCGGATAAGCGTACTCCCAGGCCCCCTCCAGGATCCTTGCGAGAGTAAAAAGCTGATCCGTCGTTCCACGACCAGGACGGAATCCGCATTGTTCCTCCTCAATCTGAGGTTCGACAATCGGCCTGACCCTCCTTTCGAGTACCTTGGAGTAAACTTTCCCGGGGAGGCTGAGTAGTGTGATGCCTCTGTAATTGGCACACACCCTCTGATCCCCCTTTTTAAAAAGGGGAACCACCACCCCGGTCTGCCACTCCTTCGGCACTGTTTCCGACTTCCACGCAACGTTGATGAGACGTGTCAACCATGACAGTCCCTCAACACCCAGAGCCTTCAGCATTTCCGGGTGGATCTCATCCACCCCCGGGGCTTTGCCACTGTGGAGTTGTTTGACGACCTCAGTGACCTCCCCCCGGGAGATTGGTGTTGATCCCCCATCATACTCCAGCTCTGCCTCTAACATAGAGGGCGGAGTTGTCGGGTTCAGGAGTTCCTCAAAGTGTTCCTTCCAACGCCCCAACACTCCATCAGTTGAGGTCAACAACGTCCCATCCTTACTGTACACAGCTTGGATGGTTCCCTGCCTACCCCTCCTGAGGTGTCGGACAGTTTTCCAGAACAACTTTGGTGCCGCCCGAAAGTCCTTCTCCATGTCTTCTCCGAACTTCTCCCACACCCGCTGCTTTGCCTCGGCCACGGATGAGGCTGCTGCCCTTCGGGCCTGTCGGTACCTTGCAACTGCCTCGGGAGTCCCCTGGGATAACAAATCCCTGAAGGCCTCCTTCTTCAGTCGGACGGCTTCCCTGACCACCGGTGTCCACCAGGAGGTTCGAGGGTTACCGCCCCTTGAGGCACCTAAGACCCCAACCTCCACAGGAATGCCCGAAAAGCTCCGCCGGAGGTGTGAGTTGAAGGCCTCCTGAACTTGGGCCTCCTCCAGACGTTCCCAGTTCACCCAAACTACACGTTTGGGCTTACCAGGTCTATCCAGAGGCTTCCCCCGCCACTCGACCCAACTCACCACCAGATGGTGATCAGTTGACAACTCCGCCCCTCTATTTACCCGAGTGTCCAAAACATACGGCCTCAGGTCCGATGATACGATAACGAAATCGATCATGGACCTTCTGCCTAGGGTGCTCTGGTACCACGTACACTTATGAGCATCCTTATGCTCGAACATGGTGTTTGTTATGGCCAATCCATGACTAGCACAGAAGTCCAGTAACAAACCACCACTCCGGTTCAGATCAGGGGGGCCGTTCCTCCCAATCACGCCCCTCCAAGTGTCTCCATCATTGCCCACATGTGCGTTGAAGTCTCCCAGCAAGATTAAAGAGTCCCCTTCAGGAGCCCCATACAGGACTCTTTCCAGGGTCTCCAAGAAGGCCGTATACTCTGAACTGCTATTTGGTGCATAAGCACACACAACAGTCAGAGTTTTCCCCCCCATAACCCGCAGGCGTAGGGAGGCGACCCTCTCGTCCACTGGGGTAAACTCCAACAACGAAGCACCTAACCGGGGACTTGTGAGTATCCCCACACCTGCCCGGCGCCTCACACCTTGAGCAACCCCGGAGAAGAATAGAGTCCAACCCCTATCCAGAAGTAAGGTTCCAGAGCCGACGCTGTGCGTAGAGGTGAGCCCAACCAGATCCAACTGGTACCGCTCCACCTCCCGCACAAGCTCCGGCTCCTTCCCCCCCAGAGAGGTGACGTTCCACGTCCCCAAAGCCAGCTTCTGCCGCCCGGGTCTGGTCCGTCGAGACCCTCCGCTTTCACTGCCACCCTTCTGGCAGCGCACCCGACCCCATCGTTGTTTCCCATAGGTGGTGGGCCCGCGGGACGGAGAAGCGGAGGTGTTGCCCACGTTGCCTTTTCGGGCTGGGCCCGGCCGGGCTCCGTGGCAAGCCCGGCCACCAGACGCTCGCCGACGAGTCCTCCTTCTGGGCCTGGCCCCAGAAGGGGACCCCGGGCTTCCTCCGGGCCGGGTATCCTCACTTCTTGTGTCGTCTTTCATGAGGTCTTTTGAACCAATCTTAGTCTGGCCCCTTGCCTGAGACCAATTTGCCATGGGAGACCCTACCAGGAACACAAGGTTCCAGACAACACAGCCCCCAGGTTCATCAGGGCACACAAACCTCTCTACCACGGTAAGGTGCTGGTTCTTCAGAGAGGCTTGGAGAAGGCGTATGACCGAGTTCCCAGGGAGTTACTGTGGGAGGTGCTGCGGGAGTATGGGGTGAGGGGGTCTCTACTCAGGGCCATCCAATCTCTGTACTCCCAAAGCGAGAGCTGTGTCCGGGTCCTCGGCAGTAAGTCGGACCCATTTCCGGTGAGGGTTGGCCTCCGCCAGGGCTGCGCTTTGTCACCAATCCTGTTTGTAATATACATGGATCAGATTTCGAGGCGTAGTCGTGGGGGGGGGGGGTCTGCAGTTCGGTGGACTAAGGATTGCACCACTGCTTTTTGCAGATGATGTGGTTCTAATGGCTTCATCGGTCTGCGACCTTCAGCACTCACTGGATCGGTTCGCAAACGAGTGTGAAGCGGCTGGGATGAGGATCAGCACCTCCAAATCTGAGGCCATGGTTCTCAGCAGGAAACCGATGGACTGTCCACTCCAAGTAGGGAATGAGTCCTTACCCCAAGTGAAGGAGTTCAAGTATCTCGGGGTCTTGTTCTCGAGTGAGGGAACAATGGAGCGTGAGATGGGCCGGAGAATCGGAGCAGCGGGAGCGGTACTGCAGTCGCTTTACCGCACCGTTGTGACGAAAAGGGAGCTGAGCCAGAAGGCAAAACTCTCTGTCTACCGGGCCATTTTCGTTCCTACCCTCACCTATGGTCATGAAGGATGGGTCATGACCGAAAGAACGAGATCGCGGATACAAGCGGCCGAGATGGGTTTCCTCCGCCGGGTGGCTGGTGTCTCCCTTAGAGATAAGGTGAGAAGTTCGGTCATCAGGGAGGGACTCGGAGTTGAGCCGCTCCTCCTTCGCGTCGAAAGAAGCCAGTTGAGGTGGTTCGGGCACCTAGTTAGGATGCCAACTGGGCGCCTCCCTAGGGAGGTGTTCCAGGCACGTCCAGCTGGGAAGAGACCAAGGGGTAGACCTAGGACCAGGTGGAGGGATTATATCTCTTCGCTGGCCTGGGAGCGCCTTGGGATCCCCCAGTCAGAGCTGGTTGATGTCGCCAGGGAAAAGAAAGTTTGGGGCTCTCTGCTGGAACTGCTACCCCCGCGACCCGACCACGGATAAGCGGGAGAAGATGGATGGATGGATGGAGTATACTGCATGATGTGCTCAGTCTCTCTCTTTCTGAGTCTCTCTCTCAGTCTCTCTCTTTCTTTGTCTCTCCCTCTTTCTCACTCACTCTCTCACACACAATGTGAAGATGTCCTGTTCTAACCTCTCTCTTTCCTTCCTTCTGTACTCTTCCAGCAGCTCTGGGTTGCTGTACACTTTCTCTCTGTGCTTCACCACCCTCACCTTGGAAGCTGCCCTTTTCCTTTCCACCTTTTCTGACCTTAATTTCAAGAGGGATTCAGTATTAATTAATTAATTGGATTCAGATAATAAATATACATTATTTCTTTATAATTAAAGCTCACCATACATAGCTGCACACGTTTTTTTCATTACCGCAACAATTTTGTTCATTACCGTAACAGCCTCCAATATGACATGGTATAATGACTGCAGAGCATTACGGTAATGAATGACCATAACACTAGCTAGCATAATAGTTAGCATAGCCATGATGCTACAGAAGAAATATTTGCACTATCATTCTGGCTCTATAAAAGCTACTTTTCTATTGATTTTGGAATCAATAACTTAAAAAAACCATTACATAATACCCCATTACGGTAATGACAGTTAGTACTGAGGTGTCAGTAAATATAATCTCTAACATATCTATAGCTTGACCATGAAAGTACATCTTACCTTGTAGCCATCTTGCATCTTCTCTTCCATACAATGCATCATGGGTAAAAAAAAACTTTATTTAAACAAACAGGAATTTTTATGAGGCCAAATTGGCAGTGCATCGGTAATGAACGCCACATGCTCCGGACACACATATTAATCCAAAAATATTTTAATTAATAAATGTTAGACCCCATATAATTATATTACCAGTAAGAATGTACCATTTCAATACTTTTTTGTATTTATGTATGTATTAAATTGTGCAGATTTATTGTGATATGTTGGGGTTAAATGTAAAAAAATAAACTCTGGACGCATTGCGGTAATGAATTTCTACATGGAAAAATTGTGAAAAAAATATAAATTACTACCTCAACTACAAAAAATAGTACCACATAAAATACACAATGCAGTTTGATATAGAATTGATTATTTTGATTATTTTTGTAATTTTGTCTGTCAATTCCTCACAGACATGACCAAAGGTGGTTTCGTGAGAATCACCCTTATATGCTCCTGGCAACACACTGAACATCAACTTTGCCTCCTTATTACACTCACCCCTACTTTAGTGCTGGGAACAATGAGTCTGCGTCTTTGATGCGCATCCGGTTTCGGTTCTGGGTAAAACAAAGAATATCGGGTCGTGGGTGTTGCATAGTAAATATATTTAAATAATAATAATTACTGCACATAATCATAACCTCTGCACCGCATCAATCTGCTGCTGAGCGCGCCACATTCGAAATGGCTGAGGTGAAGCTGTCCAGCGAAAAATACAGCATTGTAAATAACTCTTCCTCAAGAGCGAAATCCAACGTCAAATACGCAACTGTGTGTGTTAATAATTACATGTTTTCACTGCTATGCGGGTTCGGGTCGGTTTGCGGCTCTTGTGCCGACAGGTCGGGTCGGTTTGCGGAACTAAGTGGCAATATGTGCGGGTGGCGGGGCGGGTTCGGTATTGCACGTCGCGGGTGCGGGAGCAGGTCTTGACAATCAGACCTGTGCAATGTAGACAGGAATAAACACAGATCATCCTCTGACTGCAGCCTTGACTGGTACTTGCTTTTGATCAAAGTCAATGCGGAAAACCCGCACTCCCACAGGTAGGTGGAGGTGAAGGGAATGAGCACTTTTACAACCTTTTTGGCGAGGTGGGGGAACTCGGTCTCCACAGACAGCCAAAAGTGAGTGTGCAAGTGACACTTTACACATCTTGTTCTCGTTATTCTTTTCTCATGCTGCGCCTCCCCTGAAGCTCTCTGGCGCCCCCCCAGGGAGGCGCGCCTCACACTTTGAAAACCGCTGCTTTAGAGAGAATCCTCGATTCCAATAGTGCCCTCAGATTGCTCTGTTTATCTGCAGTCAGTTCAAGAAGACTGCAGATAAGACTCTGCATTATTGATGCGCTCTGCTAGATTGTCATCAGCGGCCATGCCACCATCGGTACCGAGGGACCCATTCACTGTTATGCCCTGAATTGATGCACACAGACTTTGATTTCAATTGACACATGCTGAGCTGTAGTGCCCACTGGCAAGCATCCAAAGAGCTTCTGTCTTGAGAAATTAAACAGCTGGGGCAGAAACAGCCATGACGGACTGTAATCCACAAAGACAGTTAGTTTTGCAGTGATGTGGTCCCAGCATCAGCATATTTTGGTACATAGTTAATGCCACTGTACATTGTCAGTTTGTCCTGTAGGAAGAACA
Organism: Pseudochaenichthys georgianus; assembly: GCF_902827115.2. Classification (NCBI taxonomy): domain Eukaryota; kingdom Metazoa; phylum Chordata; class Actinopteri; order Perciformes; family Channichthyidae; genus Pseudochaenichthys; species Pseudochaenichthys georgianus. The sequence continues at coordinate 1,408,649 of NC_047523.1, forward strand.
TGTTTCCTAAAGTTTTCTCAAGTAGGTCTTGTTAAATGTTTGTTTGTCAGAGAAAATATCTGCATTACTGGGACTAACGTTGAAGTTCAAAAAGTCACAAATGTCCTCAACATTTCTGGCAGTGAGCTTCCCAGCCAGGGCTTATCTGCCACTTCCCGGCGTGCATGTGAAAGAGCGGCCTCCTGAGCCTCTTTACAAGGAGCCCTCCTCCACACTCCAAAAATGCACAAAATCTTGTACGAAAGCTCATCAAGAGCATCCTTAAAAATTACTGCTGGGTCCATACTTGGTCTGTTCGTACTGTCAGGGTTTGGGAAAAATAGGACCCAAATGCAGTAAGAGGACTAAAAAGGTCTCGTAACAAAAGGCGAGCTTTATTAAAAAGCTGAAAACAGGAAAAACAAGAAACTACTTAACATAAACAAAACCGGGGAGCACGACAAGAACAAACTTACAAGCAGTCAGGAACATGGACAAAAACGGGAAGGTAACATGGACAAGCATAGACGATCAGGGAACAAGGACATGAAGAGACGATCAGGGAACAAGGACATGAAGAGACGATCAGGGAACAAGGACAAGAAGAGACGATCAGGGAACAAGGACATGAAGAGACGATCAGGAAACAAGGACATGAAGAGACGATCAGGGAACAAGGACATGAAGAGACGATCAGGGAACAAGGACATGAAGAGACGATCAGGGAACAAGGACATGAAGAGACGATCAGGGAACAAGGACAAGAAGAGACGATCAGGGAACAAGGACAAGAAGAGACGATCAGGGAACAAGGACATGAAGAGACGATCAGGGAACAAGGACATGAAGAGACGATCAGGGAACAAGGACATGAAGAGACGATCAGGGAACAAGGACATGAAGAGACGACGAACAGACAGGAGCACAGGATCAGACAAGACACAAGGAGGAAAACATTTCAAAATAAAAAGGTGGACAAATGAAAACATAAATACAAACCATGACAAAAACTTTAACAAATCATTCCGACTGTACCAATGCCAACTAAAACATTGCTACTATTAACTCCCAACGTTCACTGGAGTCAGTTAAAGCCATTCTGAGCTAAAGATGAGCTGGTGGCTTCTGGGGAATGCTGCTTTCCTGAAATCCAGGCGCTGCATGAGGGGATACAACGTTTCCCATAGTACACGCTTCAATGCTGATGCTTTTCAGTCAACTGAGGAGGGGGCTCCAAACAGTGACCCTTGCAGCTGATATAATGAGCTGCCAGAGTCTGAGTCAGCAGTGTACAGTGTATGAGAACGCTTTGCCACTGAATCATTCTCTGATTGACTTTAAGTAGCAGTGGTTACTGACCTGAGAAATAAACTATCCGCTGTAATTTTAGGACCCCTCTTGTGTGATTGTGTTTTTGTATACAGCATAGCATACAATCCCTGTCACTGGAAATGTTCCTAAAATGTTTTTGGGCTTATTTTAACAATGTAACAGTGCCTTTAGTAAACGCTGTATATGTTTCGTCAAGTTGGTGAAGATGTTTCTTCGATTTCAAGTGTTTTGGCTAGGGATGGGTATCGTTAGGATTTTATCGATACCGATACTGCTTATCGATACCGGTATTTTTCGATACTCTTATCGATACTTTTCAATAATTTGGTGCTCAGAATTATAGACGTGATTACAAGATGTGAAGATTAAACAACAGTCATTTTATTGCAATTTATTTGTATTTATTATTTAATGTAACTTTTTCAATGTCATACCAAGCAGGTATGAGTGTGTTTGACAGTGTGTCTCTGGAAGGGGGGGCGGTAATTAGGGGCAGTTCATAAATCCATGTAAACATGACCATTATTTAGTTAAAACGAGATGCTGCGCACCTCCTAAACCGGAAGCTCCGGTCGACTAACCATTATATTGCGTTTATTATTTATAATTGTAATGATGGATTATCAGTAATCATTTTAAAGTTACACAGAGACATTGGATTAACTGTTGTTATGCCCTTGAACACAACTTTTGATCACAAAACAGCAAAGGTAAGACATAATTATCATCATGGCTACGTAAAGTGAAGTTGTTTTCTTGCTCTCTCCTGGCTGCTAGTTCAGTGACTTTTGGTCGTACAGTGATGAGACTTATACCAATGGAATCAGCTTTCATGTGATATGTTGTTTGTGCAGAAAAAATGACGTAGAAAATATCGCTTTTGCCAGTTATGTGCTAAAGTACCCGTTAGCCCCATTAACCCGTTTTGCTAAGTGTTGATTTAGGCCAGGGGTCACCAACCTTATTTAGGGTGAAAGCTACTTTAAAAAAACAAGTCGGGGGCTACTTTTACTCCTCTTTTTTTTTTTTTTTGCAGTGTTTATATTTAGCACATTTTAACATTATTATATGCTTACCTTTAACCTTTGTGTGCTGTTTCGGTCTGTGGGACCCGTTTTCAGTGTTTACTAAAAGAAAATGTATCCAATTTAATTATTTGAACCTGCTTTATTTGGGGGTGGACCTCACATTATCTAGGGCATGGGTCGGCAACAGGCGGCGCGCGGGCCATTGTTGGCCCGCCAGCAATAATATTTGGGCCGTAATTTTGAGAATCAAAACAATTTTTTTTACAACATAGGACAGAGAGTCGCACATCAGAGAGTCGCACATCAGGGTTTCTGTTAGCCGGTAATTACCGGTTTTTATCTGGTAAAATTCATTAAAAACCGGTAAATTCAAAACCTGTCGGTCAAAATGTCTAATTAGGGAGGCTCCGATCAATTGGCCGCCGGTCATTATCGGCCGATATTCACTCTTAATAGTTTGATCGGTGCTCTCTATAAAGGCCGATCAGGAGAGCTGGATCTGATCGATATGGACATAAACGCGAGTGAAGTATAACCGGACCCGAGAGAGAGATCAGATCAGCTGCTGCATAATCACATGAAGCCCCGCCGACTGTGGAGCACGCTGCATGAGAAACTGACGGGCTGTCAGGAGAGAGAGAGAGGGAGAGGGGAAAAGAGAGGATCCGTTTCTCCCGTGTTATTATCCAAAGTTAATGTAAACTTTTGAATAATGTACTTCATCTACTACAAGTAGTTTGTTTGAATGTAATAATTATGTTGTTTGTTGTTTGTGGAATCATTTATTGAAAAATGAATCTGAACTTTTCGATCTGTAACGATTATAAACTGAAGCAATATAAAAATTACTCCCATTAAAGGTGGGGTAGGTAAGTTTGAGAAACCGGCTCGAGATCGCTAGAATTTGAAAATACACAACCGGAGAAGATCTGCCACTTCCTCACAGAGCCCCTCCTCCAACACACACGAACGCGCACATGACCAATGAGGGCACGAGATAAGTTTGTGCCCCGATGGAAGGCTGACAGGCAGGTAGGCCATCCAATCCGATTGGTTGTACTTCTTACAGTATTACGGCTTCTACAGATGACATTTTTTTATGGATTTGTTGTCAAAGCACTTCAGATATTCATTGCTATCGGGATGTTAAGAGCATTCCATGGAATATAACAAAAAGTGTATCTCGAGCCGGTTTCTGAAACTTACCTACCCCACCTTTAACTGAGTTTTAAACATCAGCATATCCTGTCATAGTCCGGTGATTACCTGCTAACGGAAACTTTGCTACACCATTCTTATTATTGAAACATGGTAAGTTTTCGAATTTGTCCGGTAAAATAAATTCTGTCCCGACATATACATTCATAATGTCAGCGGAGGGAGGGGAAGCGGCGCTGTGGAAGAGCAGAGCGCGAGGGAGAGCTGTCATCTTCCCTTTACAAGCTTCAAACATGTATTTATCGTGTGATTTTGGAAATAAAAGTTCCGTATTCTGGAAGCCAAGACTTTGTTTATTTAAAATCAAACAAAACACCCGAGAAACTAGTTTTTTACGCAAATCCACGTTTATTTTGAAATGAGCCGTTGCGATTTCCGACTGATTTCGATAGAGCGGGTCACATGGCAAATGTGTGGTTGTGGGGAACCAGGTCAATTAAAGTACTTATTTAACTATTAAATACATTGAGTTTGAGTAAAATACTTGGTTACTGATTAATTAATTAGTTATAATATATTATATTGCAAAGCAAAACATGCTGTAATTGATTTATTTTGTCCTTTAATATTTTTTAAAGGTTTTCAACCTGAAAGGTAAACAATAGTGTCATCAGCATACATATGATAGGTAGAAAATTGCATCTGATTACAAATATTGTTTACATATAATAAAAAGAGCAAAGGCCCCAAAATAGAGCCCTGTGGAACTCCCTTCTTCAAGGTGACAGGGTCAGAGACAGTACTACCCAACCTGACGCATTGAGTACGGTCGGTTAGATAACTCTGAAACCAGCAAATGGCATTATGACCGAAACGAGACATCAACATAACATTAGACATAATGTGGTGATCTACAGTGTCAAATGCTTTGGCTAGGTCAATAAACAATGCAACACATACAGATTTGTTATCCAAAGCAGCCTTAATATCGTCTAAGACTTTCAGACTGGCAGTCACAGTACTGTGCTTTGATCTGAATCCAGATTGCATAGGGTTAAGGATGTTTTGTGTTTTTAAAAAGAACGGGTCGAGGCCGTCAGGCCCGGCAGACTTTTTAGGATCAATTGATTGCAAACCCTGTAAGACTTCAGAGACCGAGAAATAAGCTAAATCAAAAACAGGGGAGTTCATCTCTTGACTAGGGCTGTGAGTACGACCATTTAGAGAGTCATGACTTTGCTCATCAAAAATGTGACCAGCCTTTTTGAAGTGAGCATTGAAAGCATTAGCCATACCATCTGAATCTGAAATAAAAGAATCACCGACCTTCCATTTTTTTGGGAAACTAGAAACCTTCTTGTTCTGAAGTGATTTCATTGTTTTCCAGAACTTAGAATGGTCATTAAAACAATCAGTGGTTAAGCTCAGATAGTAATCAGCTTTAGCTTTTTTAATAAGGCTGAACATTTATTTCTGAGGACACGAAAAAGAAACCAGTCATCACTAGTGTTAGACTTTCTAGCTAAGGACCATTGCTTATTTCGATCATGAATTAGATCCGATAGTTCTCTAGTAAACCATGTGTTTACTAGAGTGTTCCTATTCTTAACTCTGAATTTTCTAAGGGGGGCATGTCTATTAATAATCGATAAAAAGTGATCAATAACTAATTGGACGGCAACATCGACAGCTGGAATTAACGCTATGAAGTGCCATTTAACCTCCGCCAGATCGTGTAGGAAAGCCTGCTCAGAGAAGTGTTTGAAGCAGCGCCTGAGCACAATAAGGCCCTTGGCTTTGGGAACCTTAGTGCTCCTAACGCAAGCAATAGTGCAATGGTCACTGATATCATTAGGAAAAACACCAACAGACACATACTTATGAGCTGCATCTGTTAGAATGACATCTATAAGGGTATCGTTATTGGGTTTGGCAGGGTTTATTCTAGTGGGACTATCAATACGCTGAGTTAAGTTCAAAGAATCACAAAGCTGCTTAAACTGTGAAGATTTATCACTCAACCAGTCCCAATTTAAATCACCCAATAATATGATTTGATAGAAATATAGAATATAAAAAATCAAGAAGATACTGTAAGTTATCTCTACAATAAAACAGTTTAGTGCAGGATGTACAAAGATATTAATAGGAGGAGGTGCAAAACAGACAAACTAATTAACCTTTATTTAAACATTAAATAATACTTTAGATTAAGGTCTTCTTTTAAATAAGAAAAAAGCTTTGGGGGTATCAAAAGATAAATATTGAGCCTGACAAAGTACTTAACGTCTAATATATTGCTTTCCTGCAATGTTAACTATGTTGAAGCATTTATTTTAACTGATATTATACATATGAATTATACTCTTATGTATGTAGATAGTATAAGAAATGTGCAGAATATGACAGTTTAATGGTGGAGGTACACACATATTGATAGATTTCTTGTAATGCACTGTTGAGGAACCTGTGACCCAAGTTTTTCATTCATTGCATAACTACACCATAGTTGTGTATATGATATGTCAATAAACCTTAGAAAATATTGAAATCTCGAAAGGGATGTGCAAAATAGCAATTATATACAGTCAATTAACTATTAGAGAATAACAAGTAATGAATATACTTTATAGAGATCTGCAGATAAATGTTTAGTCTTCTCAAGCACCAACTATCAAATATCTCGCCTGATTGTTGGCACTTGACAATCACCTTCCCTGAATTTTACTCAGGTGCAGGGCCGTGGGAAGTAGGGGTGCTGAGGGTGCTGCAGCACCCCCTGGTGGAGGACCATCAAGCTGCACTTCCACAAGATTAAATACAAATATAATACACAAAAAACGAATTCTCGTTAACTGTAGTCTAAGTTATCTCAGTGGGTTTGTTTGTATTTATTTATAGAAGGACCATGCATACAAAAATGTATCTCAGCAAAGAGAAGAGATGCAATATGCCAGATTATAGCTAATGGCTAATTTCTATCTGTGGTCCTCAGATCAGTCTTAAACGGTTTGGTCACAATTTATGTAAACAAATATTTCCAAGGCACACCTTTATGATTATTAGGATAAATAAAAACAGGTTTGAAATCATTTCAATGTATACTATAGGAAAGTAAACCACAACTATCGTTTAAAACTGGAGAGATTACAAAATATGTATAAATAAATGTTAACTAGGTAAAATAAGATATAAATGAACCACAAAAATAAAATAAGTTAACCTACATTTATTTGTTATTGGCTATGGTAGGTTATTGGAAATGTTCACATACTTATTTGATTAATAGATTGAAGCATTTTACTTTGAAATGTTAAAAAAAATCTTCTCAGGGGGCACCCCCGGACCCCCCTAGAGGATGTGACGTCCACCCCCCAATTAAAACATGTTCATACAATACTAAATACATTTGAAGCCTTTTTATGTAAGCTGTCCACCATGTCAATACGTTTCTCTTTTTGTAGTGTATTGGTCTTTTGTAGAGGTTTTTCATTACCAGCTAACATCTTGCCAAGGGCAGCAAATTGGTCAGAACTGGCCCGGGTGTCATCCCCACAGCACCCCCCATTTGAAACATGTTCTCACGGCTATGCTCAGGTGTAACTAAAGTCTGATTTAAGGGTTGTTTATATTTCTCATCATTAATCAGAATCTGCAAAGTAACTAAAATAAGTGTAGTGGAGTAAAAATACCAGGTTAACCTCTGAATTGTAGTGGAGTAGAATTACAAAGTAACAATGAGCTGTCATGTGGGTATATATTAATGCTGCGCATTATGGACACAAGAGATGTTCACCCATTTATTAATTATATGTTTTACATTTGATAACACCAATGTGTTTAATACTGGCAACTTCTAATTGTGGGAAAAACGAAAACGTTCAGTAGAGACGTCCCATAGAACATTTTGAGAAACACAATAGCCAGCATGTGTAGTTCTGGGGGGGCTTTCGATTCCAGTTTTGGATAGTCTGGCGTGGTTTCGTTCCATTTAAACAGCTGTTTGACACTCTGCGTAACCTTGGCACACTCCAACATCCAATCCCAGAGCTTGAAGATTAATCACGGGGACAGTAGTCCTAAATGATAGCTGGGGATTATGGGTAGTGTCGTGTCTTCGGCCATCCTAAACTCAGAAATGTTTTTCGGATTTGATATGGCATGAACACCATAGCCCTACATGCATTGCGGCTAAAACATCCAATCAGCGAGCTTAAACCATAGCTGAGGATCTTGGGTAATCAGTTCAGTGGCTGTGTATCCAGTGGTGTAGTGGAGATTTTTTTACTGGGGGGACGCTATTTTAAATTAGGTCATCCCAAACTGTTACGAATGGGTGAAGCAGGTAGGACTCAAAAGCAGAATAACGAAAAGCGAGCTTTATTAAATAATAAAGCTGTGGCAAAAACAAGGCAGAATCCAAAATATCCAAAGCAGCACAAGGAACACAGACCGTGGAATAACATGGAGGGGAAACAATGAACCGACATGAAACACAGGGGAAGACTAGACTAAATACACAGAAGGGTAATCACAGAACAAGACACAGCTGGACAGGGGAGGAGAAACACAAGGACAACAGGTGAACACAATCGGGTAATCAGGGAGGGAAACACACAGAAAGCAGACGGGCAGGAAACGGGGGTGAACACTTTACACAATAAAACCCAAAGACAAGAAAAACACCAACACAGACAAAACTACAAACGTGACATAACCTGAGAATCGTGACACAAACAAGTGCGCACGCGCGCAGTGCACTCACAAAACGGGCAGACAGGTCCACAGAAACTACCGGTATGCTTAGTCCTACTTTACTTACTGTACTGCAAAAAGCAGACGGCGCTGTGCTCAACAGACACAGACTCAAAACCATGGACACACTGGCACATACGTTACATAAACAATGTATAGGCCTAAATTGCATAAACTACAGTATTGCAACTAAGCAGACAGCGCTGCTTTTCTCTCTCTATCTCCACTTTCAAAATCTATTTAAAACTCATAACAAACAAACAAAATTCCCAAAGTTGTCCTGAAATTAACTTGTTAAATAAACAAAACTAAAAATATATATAGCCTACTAATGCAAACATTGAATCTGGACTGGAAATTATTCTGATTAGGCCTAGCCTACATTGCAAATAAGCAGACAGCGCTGCTTTTTTCACACACACACACACACACACACACACACACACACACACACACACACACACACACACACACACACACACACACACACACACACACACACACACACACACACACACACACACACACACACACACACACACACATACACCTTGCGTTTTGAAGACTGATACATCAGATATGGATGAACAAACTTTGCAGCCCAGTGTCCCAGCTTTGCAGTCTATCCACGGGTATGTCTCTTGTTTCCTCCGCTACATCTCCTCCGTCCATACCTCTGGGAAAGGTGAGCTTGAGCTAGCCAGGGGAACGTTGCTAGCGCAGCTAACGTGCACGTTAGCTAGCATTATCCACGTCTTTAGGCGGCTCTTCTGGTGATGTACTGTAGTACTAGTAGCAGCTTCACTTGTAACTTCGGTGCTGCTAGACTCTTTCTTCTTGTGAATTATATTCTTTTTAGAAAAGAAGTCAAGTAAAAAATGTTTGCCTGCCATTATAGAGCTTTTCCGTTAGCGTTCTTGAGGGAAAGAGCTGCCGCAAAATCGGCGGGCGGTAAGCTGGCCGTGGGTGTGTCACTGACACACCCCCAGCTCGCCGCGGGGTCACGAGCGTGATGACTAATCATAATTCTTTAAGGAAATCGTTTTTATTTTTTATTATAATTACTGTGAAATGTATTATGTTTTTGTCATTATTACAACAAATACACACTTGCAACTGATAAGACTGGCAAGGATTTTATATTTATTAGACTATTACAAAAAAGATCATGCTCCAAATAAGTGGGGGTACGGCGTACCCCCGCGTCCAACGCCCACTACACCACTGTGTGTATCGCAATGATGCTTGAAATATCCCTTACATGTACAGTTATTGAAGGCAAACCAGCCCTTGCATACATCGTACAGTGATGGGTTAATGCTTTACAGTTTGTCACAAATCTCAGTGCACTGTGATACGCAGCATCTAACTTGACCAGGCAATTGGCTGGTGCAAAATGTCACAGAGCCTTTTCCTGGCCTCAAGCGAGAAACAGGACTTGTTCCTGTAGAAGAAACCTAGCCTAACCCTCAGCTTTTTAAGCAGGTTATTGACATGAAGTTTAAAAGAGAGACAATCATCAAGCCAGATACCAAGGTATTTGTAACAGGTAACCACTTCAAGTTGTATTCCTTGCGTAGTTACAATATCTAAAACAGGCTCTGGTGTCTTTTTAGCTTTTGAAAAGAGCATTACCTTGGTTTTATCAACATTTAAAAGAAGCTTAAGTTCAGAGAGCTGAGCCTGAATAATGTTAAAAACAGCTTGTAACAGACTCCTTAATGGAGGGACCTGCACAATACATAACGGTATCGTCCGCATAAAAATGTAAGGTTGCTCCATCGACATGTTCACCTAAACTATTGATGTAGATGGAGAATAAAAGTGGACCTAAAACAGAACCTTGAGGAACACCATTAGTAATGTTTAACCACTCAGAAGACAGCCCATCAAAATGAACACATTGGGACCTTTCAGAGAGGTAGTTCACAAACCACCCACTGCATGGCTGGATATGCCTATACTGGCTAGCCTCTGCTTTAAAATGCGATGATCGACGGTATCAAACGCTTTGGAAAGGTCAATAAATAGAGCTGCACAACTCTGCTTATTATCTAAAATACTCGCCACATCATTCACCACTTTCATTGTCGCAGTGATGGTGCTGTGTTGCTTTCTGAAGCCTTACTGATGTTTAGACAGGATATTATTTGTACATAAAAACACCTTTACCTGTTCACTCACTAGGCGTTCAAGAACAGACTGAACTGACAATTTAGAGATGGGCCTATAATTATTTAATAAAGTGGCCTCCCCACCTTTTAGTAGAGGCAGGAAATACGCTGACTTCCACAATTTTGGAATTGTGTTTGTGCTGAGGTTAAAAAGAGTAGTGAGAGGTGGAGCAATAAAATCTGCAGCTATCTTTAAAAAGAAAGGTTTTAAGTTCCCCAGTCTGTAATTCCCTGAGAGGTTTAACAGAGACTTTAAGCAAAGTATTTGATCACACAACTCCAGGCAGGGAAGCAGCGAGAGCTCTAATGGATTTTCGCCAGAGAGGGAGGCGTGTCTCCGACTACGCCGTGGAGTTCCGCACTTTGGCTGCAGACAGCGGCTGGAATGATTCATCCCTCTTCGACGCTTTTCGCCATGGGCTGTCTGGCCCCATCAAGGACCAGTTGGCTCCTCTAGAGCTTCCCTCTGACATGGATCGTTTCATTGCTATGGCAATAAGAATTGACACTCGCCTCGTAGAGAGAGAAAGGGAGAAGTCAAGAGCTGTGTTTTCTCCGCCCGGTCAGAGGAGGGCAGTCTCAGGCCAGTCCTTTTTCCCCCAAGCAGCGTTTCCAGACGACCGACTCTCCAGCGCCGCCTACTGCCCAGGAGGAACCCATGCAGCATCCTAGAGAACCCCTCCCACCCACTCCATGCAGAGCTAGTGAAGATGAGGAGTACGTTCAGCCACAGACTCATCCCTCCACAACAACGCACCAAGCGCCTCGGACAGTCCTTTGTGCCTGTAGCCATCAGGCTGCACAACAAGGGGTTAAATATGAAAAATAAATCAAATTAAATCACAATAAATAAATATACACTGTTTCCACAACCCATGTTAACTTGTCACTTTAACTTATTCCGCACTTTATAACTTAGATGATGACCAAATATGTATATATGCTGACAGTTATTTTACTCTTATTTTTATTCATCTCCTATTTTCATAGTCTTTTATTATTATTATCATGCCAGGACCAAAGATGCGTCACCTGTGCCCCATTATCATCTCTCCCTCTGCCTACTTAGTCTGCATCCACATTCCCTTCAGTGCCAGTTCGTCTTAGTTATTCCTAGCGTTCCAGCAGTATTTTTCATAGTATCTGATTCCATGTGTACCTGACCCAGCTTCGTGTCCTGACCCGGTCCCTGTCTACTCCTCGTCTGTTTTGTTAGCCTTATTGACTGATATCCCGTGTACCGAACCTTGGCTATAAAGACCTTTTTTGCATCCTAAGCCTCTGTCTCTGAGTCGTGCTATTGAGTCTTCCACTTGTGTTCATTCAGTCGTTACACTGAAAGGGTTTTCCAAAACACGTTTTTCAGAGTCACAGACTGTGGTGTTCACAGAAGCAGAGTTAGTGACAGAATCAAACAGAGAGCCACAGGACACAAAATGCTCATTAAAACAATGCTGTGGTAATGCACGGAGGTAGCTCATTACGGATATCACCGGTGGATATCGATTTTATAGCTTTCCAAACTTTTCCAGGATTATTCAGGTTTTCTGTGGTAACTGACAGATAATACTTAGACTTAGCACTTTTGATTTGCGATGTGAAGCTATTTCTTAGCTGCCTAAAGCGTAGCCATTCTACCTCTGAGCCTGATCTCCTAGCCTTTGCCCAGGCCTTGTTTCTCTCATGAAGGAGACTAGACAGTTCAGTAGAAAACCAAGGATTGTCTCGTCCCTTCACTCTAAATATACGCAGGGGTGCATGTCTATCTATAATTTCCATAAAACCAAGATAAAAATAAGACCATGCAGTTTCAACATCATCACACAGATCGATTTTTCCCCAATCAAACCCAAACAGATCATGTACAAAACCCTGCTCCACAAAATGTTTTTTGTCTCTCTTACTGATAATGCAAGATTTAACCTCTTCAGCCCTGAGCCTGTTTTTCAGGTTTCAGGCTAGAAAATGCCACTAACACAACAAAGACTATATCTTACGGGTGGCGCAGTGGTCTGTGCATCTGATCATCACATCAAGAGTGCTGGGGAACTAAAACTAAATTAATAATCTTTTCTCTCAAAGCAATATGTGAGTTGGATGTAGAAGTGTCAGAATCAATATAGATGTTTTTATTTTAAAGTAAATTCAGATGGAACATAGTAAAAACATGTAAATTCTAATGTCTGCCTAAAAAAAAAAAAAAAAGCTTATAGTGAAAACCACCCTTGAATGATGGGTTAGTAGACAAAAAGCTTTAGGAATCCAAACAATAACATATAATAAGTACCCTGTATCAAGATTGATACAAAACAAGTGAAATGTGACCTTTTTAAAGAGGTTTAGAAAAATAAAGTCCAGGCGGACTCACCTCTGGGTAATTTGGGAACCATCAGTTCCATTTGACCTTTTTCGCTGTAAAAATCATCTTATTACTTTGAATTATCACTATAGGTATTCATTCCATCCAAATACAACTGTTGTGAAAAAATAAAAAACATACTCTGTTATCCTCGAAATCGCATCATTTGCTGGAAACAACGTCTAAGTAACCTTAATATTTAATAAACTGTGAATAGTTTATATCCATATAACGGGAAAAAATCATTTCACTGATCTTTTTCATTTTTTTTTCAAAAAAAAACACACAATGCTAACAGTGAGCCTCTGAATTAGCCCCGAGCGAAAAATGCTAACCTATTACTGCACCGAAAATCACTCCTAGCTCCCTTATTACTTATCCTAGCTGCACATCCAACACATCGTTTATGATAGTAAAGACACAGAATCTAACGGTGCCCACCTCAACACTGAAAGATACAAACTCGTGACATTATCAACAAAAATGTACATCAAAACAAGTGGCGCTATGTACTAACATGTGCTGGGCTAACATGGCTTACCTTCCTCTTTGTCTGGTCTAAACTGGTCTTCAATGGCATTAAAACGATAAAAACGTTTGCTGTAGTTAATCCATAGGTTACTATCCAATGTGGCTGTGTCCCCTTTGAAATGTTCTGATAATCTATAAGCAATAAAACTGCAATTCCGATATCTACTGTCCGCTCTGTGCTCCCTGCGCTCTGGGTCCTGCAATTCCTGCTTCCTTACGTATAGAGAACTATAGCGGATAACACCCGTTTCGTCTCCGTGTGGACGGGGCCTAATACAGTTATGTGAAATCTGTTGACATTATACATTTAATTAAAGTCAACGTTTCCGTCTTCTCATTGTAGGTTTTTTGGGAGCGCGCTGATAGTTTGCCTCTTAAATTGACTATTATGAAACAAAAAATACTAATTACTGAGGAGAGCGACACCTCCATTTACCTTATTTTAGTGAAATGAAGATAAAGCCATCCAGCATGCCTCTCTTCACATCCTCCTGTAATGCATTCAGTGTCACTACCAGAGGCGGCGCTAGGGGGTGGCTACTTGGGCTCAAGCCCCGGATGTTTTCTGAAAAGCCCCGGATGTTTCACTTAAAAAAAATAAAATAATATTTTCTTTTTGAAAATGTCTCGGGAGTAATGTGCAGTACCGGAGTCCACCAGAGAGGCAGCCGCTGCGGGACATTAGCCTGCGTACTGCGTAGCCTTCCCTGCCCTGAAGAAGAAGTGATCCTTCCTAGTGCCTGACGAGTTTTAAGCTAATAGCCTATAAAGTTATGGATATTAGAAAGTTATTTTCATCGAAGCAGGCGCCACAAGCAGCAGCAGCAGCAGCAGCTGACAACAATGTCATCACCAGCAGTGAAGAAATGGATGATGTTTCAGGTTTGTGAATCTAATGGTGATATCTGCACTCTGGCTGACTGAGTCATAGATATATATAAACACTAGATGGCTCAAACCGCGCTGCTGGCCAATGGAGACCGACGTTGCCACTTGGCCGCCATCTTGCTACAGGCAGTGCTCTCATTCATAACATTATGGTTTACTATTTAAATAACCATAGCTTGCTCAATTTTCAACCGATTTTCAAACGGTTTGGTTTTTTATAAACATCAAAGATGTAGTTATGATACTGCATACTTATAATCATGGACTTTCATATAAAAATAACATTAATCAGATAAAGCAATAGCTATACACACACACAAGGTATTTATATTAAATATTTGCCGGTGTATATATTTCCATTTATTTTTATTATATTGTCAATATTTAAAATAAATTATAAATAAATTATAAAATTAAAATACATTACATATATTTTATATATAAAAATCGGTCTCATGTTACCACTCTGTAAACCAAGAGTTGTTAATTGAGCAATGCCTTAGCTTGAAGAACAGGGACACAACTAATGACAATAGCATATGTTGGTATATTATTTAGATATTCACACCTTTATCAGAAGAACCAAACCAACATAAAATGTGCTCACAGACAGGCCAGTTCTGTCTAATTTATCACAATTATTTTTGACATGAGATCTTCATATCATCCTAGTTTTGTATTTAGTTTCTAGATTTGTAAACAAATCCAGAACCTTTGAAATATGTTATTGAAAAAAGACCAAGAATAATATAAACTCTACCATATGTCCTTCTGTAGTCCATTTGTGGTTTGTCTTGACTCACCCCGGCTGATATATCACAAAATCCACTGTTTAAATGGTTCCCTATATTGCCCCTATGCCCCTGTAAGGTGTCCTTGGGTGTTATGAAAGGCGGCCCCCCAACATAAATGTATTATTATTATTAAGAAGAACAACTTGGTGTGGTGTGGAGGGGATGTAGGAAGCAGGAGCAGGTGGGGAGAGATGGGGCTTCAAGGTTCAAGGTTATTTGTTTTAAATGTGTCTTGCACACAATAAAATAAAATACAGTATACCACAAAACCAATAAGACACACAGTGACACATGGCACACTAACAATCAATCATCGTCCAGCCTCAGCTTTGGTATTCTTTCACAACCATGTTATGGGTTTATTAGACTGAGCAAACATAAACATATGTGGTGATCCCACGGGTTCTTGTTTGCAGACAGCGGCGATTGGAGCATCCGTAGGCTGCACAAAAGTCCGGCATAGTCAGGTACTTCTGTAAACACAAAGCCAGAAAATTCCTGTATCATAATGCAAGATGTTTTTAACAAGCCAAACCACTTGGAAGAAATCATGTGTAACTTAAGTTATGTTGAAAAGAAAGAGCAGTTCTGCCTCTCCCACTGGTGTAAAGTTGCTGGGTGAACTTTGTAATACTAGGTCTCACTGACAGCCACTTGTTATTAGCCAGCTAATAAATACAACCACATACACAAAGAAAAGCTGCAATTTCAACATGTCCAAGCATCCTGTATCATAGCCATGCTAATAATGTTTATAATAAACCAAACCGTTTGTAAATCAGTCAAGATTTCAGCGAGTTAAGAGTATTTTTGTGCAGATCACTCACCTTACAACAGCTACCATAACGCGAATCAGAGTAACTGTTGACTGTAGCAAGATGGAGGCCAGTCAGCTACGCTGGAAAATCTCCCATGAGCCATCTAGTGTTTATATATATCTATGGACTGAGTAAGAAGTGAAAAAGAGTGATGTACTGTAACGTTAATCTTATAGCTAGTAAACATGGAGTAACCAAGGCAAGGCAAGTTTATTTATATAGCACCTTTCAACACAAGGCAATTCAAGGTGCTTTACAAAAATGAAAGACATTCAGACAAAGGCATTTAAAAACAGTAAAAGATAATAAAAGAAACATTAAAAGAAAAAACACATGAATAAAAAGTTACAGTGCAGTTTAAGATATGAATAGTTCACACAGAAGTTCTACTTTACTGATGAACACAACAGCTCAGTTTAAATTAAAAGCAGCGACAACAAGATAAACCACACTAAGTCAATACCCTGTTAGTATGTATACAGAACATGACTAAAAAGTATTCTAAGATGTAACGTTAACCCTTCATACCTCAGTATACTTTTAAGACACTAAAATAACGTATTCCAATTTTTATTTTGTTTTTGCGCGTGGAATTATACCGGCTCTCGTTTCAGTACACATAACAACGGAACCATAGCAACGGAACTGACAGGCAACGGAACTGACAGGCAACCCTCTGAATCCGATTGGCTGTGACTGCATCCACTCAGAGTGCCCGATTCAGAAACGTGACTCTTACACTCTTTACGTCACAAACAAAGATGGTGGATGAGAATAGATCTATAAAACGATAAGCAATGCGCAGTGGATCGGAAGAGGACGGTGTGTCGGCGTTGTTCGATAGCGGTGCGGTATGCTAATGGGAACACACACCAAACATGCTAAATCACATCAGCAGGCATCACCCAGATGTGCCACTCACCGGAGCCCGGCAAAAGACAACAGCAGTTCAACAGCTGATCCCCGCTGTTTTTAAGAAGCCAATAGACATGAAAGCCGAGAGACCAAAATAAATAACGGAAGCTGTTGGCATATTTTTTCAACGACTTTGCGTTCTTGAAACACTTTCTTATTATTTATGATGTAATATTTTCAAGACATTCTTTTTAGTTTTACAGCTTGATGAAACCTTTTTGTTTGACATCAGCCATTATAGATACTATGGTCATCTGAGTGTGTGGTGCTGTTTGTGGTTTGTTTTTAACTGTTTAATACAGTTAATTATTCAAAATGTCAGAGTTCCTTATTTTTAAACTGAAACTTGCACTACTGTTCAAAAGTAAATAACAACAAACCTGGAATTATGCATTTGGGACTTTTTTTTGCTTTTTCTTGTTGTACCGAACCGTGACCCCCAAACCGAGGTACGAACCGAACCGTGACTTCTGTGAACCGTTACACCCCTAGTCCCCGGTGTTCCAGGGAACTCACCAAGTGTCAGAAAACACAACCCTCTCTCTTTTCCTCCATACCCAAATCTCTAAAAACGGGGCTGCAACGCATTTGATACAGGCTGATCTTGAATTATTTTCTACGTCACAGAAGTGGTGCTCCGCTTATTGGTCAATTCTCCACCTATCAGGGGAATGTGGGGTTGGGCCACGGCCGGCCATTGCGCTGGAGACGCTGTAGTGCATATGCCAGGCCTGTAAGTGGCACTGTAGTCTGCCACAAAAGCAGCGAAGAAGACTTCCCGCGCATGGTTGCCATGGTTGCCCTTCTGTATTCTCCGCTCTGGCTCTTTTTCTCCCTCCCCTAGGCAAGCGTTTGCTCCCGCTGCTATAATTCAATGCAATCCCTCCCTCGCTGTAATTTTCTCCGGTTAGTCCACCAGCAGATGACAAACACCCTCCTCTCCGGCTCTTCCAAGGGACGAGGGGACCGTGCGGCAGAGTTTCAGTTAGATTTTTTTTAGTTTAAAAGTTTAAAGTTTAAATCTTCCGGACAAAATTTGAAAAGTGCCGGTCAAAGGTCTTCTTTGTTATTTATTGAGCTTTAAAACAAATGAATAACGACTCTATATAATAATATAAGAATAAAACACGGAGGACGGAGATCTCTTTTTCTCCCCCTCTTCTCCCCGCTGCAGCCCAGCAGCTGATCTCAGTGCACGCGCCCCTCTCCTGCAGGGGGGCGTGGTGCAGCTCACAGAATCAGCCCCCTGCAAAAACAGCGCTGGAAAGAGCAAATAGAGCGAAATGAGGCATGGCTAAAATGCAGGATCTGTTTGGTATTTTGAAAGAAAAACTATTTATATAATTTATATAGGTATGGCCCTACAATATATTGTTCAAATATAGCATGATATGTCCCCTTTAAGGTATTATTAAGGTAGGGTTAATGTTGCTCTCAAAGTGCACCAGATTGATGCTTTTAACTTCAATATTTAAAAAAAAAATCTTCCCGGGGGGACCCGGACCCCCCTAGAGGAGGCGACGACCCCCCTAAAGAATGTTTGGTCCACCCCCCACTTGAAAAAAGCCCCGGATCTCCTACAATCCTAAATCCGCCTCTGGTCACTACTCTATTTCAAATGCAAAGATCAAAGCAACCTCTCCTCGGCCATTTATAGTCAGCAAACAACAGTCTTTTCAGGGGTGGAATTAAAAGCAGACATTTTCTGTCCTGGTTTTTTCTCATTTAAAATCAACATCGTAACTTCTTTGTGAGGCACCACTCCTAAAATGTATTTTCTTAAAACTGCTCTCCACTTTTTAACAGGTTTATGGCTATTATGTGTGAGACTGGAGGAGACTTTTCTTTTTTTTAAGAATTATGGAACACCAAGAATCATTGAGGATGCTTAAGATGCTTACAACTTTGAGTTGTATTCACATATCTTTACACTGAGATACATGTGCAGTTGAAAAGCTAATTACATAGAATTTGTGTATTAAAAATACAGTTTTATTATTATTGTCAGCTGACTTTATTCTTTCATCTCTATCTCTACCTTGCATGCGGCTTGAAAACATCTGTGAGGAATATTAAGTGATGCTTCCATGGAAAGGCTGTTTGTGATTATCCTCCATTGATGACAAAGACACAACTAGTTTATAAAGGCATTCTTCAGAGAGGATGCTGATATTTTCATTTCTGATTCAATATTGTTTCTAAGGGATTCTGTTTGTATTCTTACACCAGTCCTTTGCATTCCTCTGATCTTATTATTTATATCACAACAGGGTTCTGCTCTGAATGGCTGAATTATTGAGGATGTGACAAGAGCATCAGGATCCTGGATAACAGTTTGGGTTTGTCATAAGTATTAGATGAAGAGTGTCAGGGGTTTGGTAGGAAATAGGACCCACACGCTGGTTTCAAAGTATAATGATTGGGCACCAGACCAGGTAACGTAAAAAAAAAACACAAAACAAAGAAAAACTAACAAGCACTAACTAGAGGACACGAGGAACAGGAGCAGAACCACGTACAGGAACAGACAGGAAACATAGACCACGATCACACAAAGAACATAAGGGAAGACAAGACTAAATACAAGACTAATGACAGAAACAAGATACAGCTGTAGCTAGGGGGGGGCAGCAGGTGAACACACTCAGGCCGTTTCTCAATGTCGAGTAAACCTGCTGCAGAGCCACTATTTCAAGTATACTACGTCATGGAGTGGCGCCGAATCCTGGGCATTTAAACAGTCCTTTGGCGCCACTCGATGACGTAGTATACTTGCAATAGTGGCTCTGCAGCAGGTTTACTCGACATTGAGAAATGGCCTCAGACAATCAGACCGGAGGGAAAACACAGGAAGTAAAACCAGACAAGACACAAGGGGCCTTTCCCATTTATCTAATTTCCGCCTCCTCGACTCCTCGGCTGCAGTTGAATTGTCAGTTTAGCGTAGGGACCTTCCTAACGGAGTGAAATTACCTGGAAGTACCTCAGTGGCAGCCACAACACAAAACTAGGACCACCAGGGTGGGTGGAGGGGGTCAGGAGGACGGGCATGGGCTGACAGCCCAGGAGCACAGCGGAGGGCCCGGAAGGGATCTCGGGCAGACGGCCCGGGGGCAAGGCAGAGACCATGGTGGGGGTCTCGGACGGACAGCCCGGGGGGAAGGCAGAGTCCATGGTGGGGGTCTCAAGCGGACGGCCCGAGGGCAAGGCAGAGACCATGGAGGAGGTCTCGGGTGGACGGCCCGGGGGCAAGGCAGAGACCATGGAGGGGGTCTCGGGCGGATGGCCAGGGGGCAAAGCAGAGTCCATGGAGGGGTGAAGACCACAGCGGGCGAACTCAGGGGGCCAAGCATGAGGGCGAAGGCCGCGGCACTCAGGGGGCCGAGCATGAGGGCGAAGGCAGCGGCTGGAAGAGTCAGGGGGCCGGACCCGAGGGCGAGGACTGCGGCCACATAGTAGTCACATGATCAATAAAACTAGGTTGTGACGTCATCTATGCGTTCACTTCGTAAACACACGAACAGCTCATTCGACGAAAACATGGCGGAGTATTTGAGTTCGGACCAAGCCCCCAGGAAGTGCGCCGGACTCAGATGAAAATATTCGTGCTGGCCAAACGGCGGTACTAGACTTCCGTTTGGTTGCCAGGCCCGGAAACACTTGTTCCCATTGACTTACATGGGGAAAGAGTGGTCTGTAAATCGTTGGATAATTTGTTTTAAACTAAATAAACTACCCAGTATGAACACTTGTATAGCCCTATTGAAAACATTCATTCCTCAAGTTAATAATGTGCTAATAACGTTATTCTGAGAGTTATTTCCCTCTGCATTATGAACGTGCATCTAACCCACAGGACCGCGCCGCCCGGCACGTTCATGTTACGTGTCCCGACCAATCAGAGCACACTGTGCTCACAGGGAGGGTGGGGGCTGGAGCTATTGGAGCTACGACGAGCCGTTAAAGGCAGAGAGTGAAATTCACTGAATACACGTAGTTTACAGAGATGCTGTTTGAGAAACCAATGTGAGTTGCGTTTATCTTTACCCATGGATGCACAATAAGAACGGACCCATATCGTCTTACTGCCACCCCACGGAGCTGTAATAATGGATATATTGCACATGTTTGCTGTAATCATTATCATACTACATGGGCTGTATGATTAAATCTTGTACCGTAAATGTTGTATTAAATAAAGTTAATATTACTTATTATAAGTATATATACACAGTGCAATCATTATTTCATGCTAAATGAAGCTATGTTACTTGGATATCACTAGATCCTGTTACAGCGTAATATAAGTACATAACGATTGATGTCACATTAGCATAATTACTAGCTAGCTGCTAACTGCCACGGTAACAGTGGTGCCGTTACGTGTATGCAAATTGACGTGCTTGATGTGAACGAGCATTTTGGTTAAAGTTGCGCATGCTCTATGAGTGCACATACGGGTACTTCTCAGGCATGCCGGGTAATCTGTGACGTTTCACTCTCTCAAAAGTTGGGCCATTTTATCATCATGCGCCAATGAGCAACTCTCATAGGCCCATAGGAATGAGGCCCCGCCTCCCACGCTGTATCCAGTTCTTATTATACATCCATGGTTCGGACTCGTCAGCCGAGGAAGAAGTTTAGAAAAATAAAGTCCAGGCGGACTTACTTTGAATTATCACTATAGGTATTCATTCTATCCAAATACAACTGTAAAAAAAAATGAAAAACATGGGCTACTCTGTTATCCTCTTAGGCCCCACGGACCCGGTTCCGGGTCGAAATCGCGTCATTTGCAGGAAACAACGTCTAAGGAACCTTAATATTTAATCAACTATGAATATTTTATATCCATATAATGGAAAAAAAATAATTTAACTGATCTTTTTCATTTTTTTCTTAAAGAAAAACACACAATGCTAACAGTGAGCCTCTGAATTAGCCCTGAGAAAAAAATGCTAACCTATTAATGCACCGAAAATCACACATAGCTCCCTTATTACTTATCCTAGCTGCACATCCAACACATCGTTTATGATCGTAAAGACACAGAATCTAACGGTGCTCACCTCAATACTGAAAGATACAAACTTGCGACGTTATCAACAAAAACGTACATCAAAACAAGTGGCGCTAGGTACTAACATGCGCTGGGCTAACATGGCTTACCTTGGTCTTTGTCTGGTCTAAACTGGTCTTCAATGGCATTACAACGATAAAAACGATGATGTAGTTAATCTATAGGTTAATATCCAATGTGACTGTGTCCCCTTTGAATGTTCTGATAATCTATAAGCAATAAAACTGCAATTCCGTTATCTGCTGTCCGCTCCGTGCGCTCTGGGTCCTGCAATTCTGCTTCCTTACGTAGTAAACAATAAGTAAAGTCTGCTGCGTAATGTGCTTACACTGGCTGGCATTGGCAGTGCACTGCATCCCCATTAAGTAATGGTTGATAAATAAATCCCATTTTATGTTTCATCATACTCTCAGAGTAGTCGTCCGGAAACTTGAAATGTTCGCTGCATACATGCGCCTGTGGATCTGTCGGTTCGGGCCGAGCACATTTCGCTAGCCACTGCCTCCGAACGTACTTCCTACGCTTACCCGTTGGCAATAGATGGAACCGAGCATTCCGTGGATTGTTCCTATCCGAATTGTGACAATGTTTCGAGATACAATGAGGCATATTTCAATAGGATTGTGAGAGTAACTAGAGTAAACACAACCTGATCTCACCAGAATGCGTGACTCCACCACGACTCCTTAACACCACAATGTGTGGTGGACTCACGAACTTTGTTACATTTACGTGTCGGCAACACGCAAACAACCCCAATGTAAAGTGAATGAGGCTCCTTTGTCGTGGTGCACACACGCATTTCTACAACGTCCCGCAGTGAGCTTTTATTCTATAAAACGTTTTTTTAAATCTACTTTATAGCTTGTAGTAACTCACGGGAGGCTTCTTTTCTTTTATTTGTATTCATA
Source organism: Pseudochaenichthys georgianus (assembly GCF_902827115.2). Classification (NCBI taxonomy): domain Eukaryota; kingdom Metazoa; phylum Chordata; class Actinopteri; order Perciformes; family Channichthyidae; genus Pseudochaenichthys; species Pseudochaenichthys georgianus. The sequence goes on from NC_047523.1 coordinate 1,431,371, forward strand.
ATAATTTTTACTTTTCGTCAGAATGTAAAAATTACATTAGTTACGAATTTGTGTTCTCAAAAAACAGTGCATTGTGTGTAATGCAACTGTGATTTTTATTAAATTAGTTAGTTTTTAAGGAAGGCCAGCTTCAGCTGTGTCAAATAGATTGTTCCCTTTAGTTAACGTTATTTAAAAGATAATGATCATGTCCCCTGTATTGTATTACGAGCGTCCATTCCCATTGGATAACGGAGAATTGTACACCCGGAAGTAAGCATTCTCCTTACTGTCGATTGATTTGACAGTGATATCTGCACCAAAACACTAAAACACCAGATTATCCTTGTTAACTACACAACATTGATTGGTTTGAATTGTGTGCAATGCTTTTGTATTTTTCCCCTTCGATTCGGAGAAACAAATGTTTTTTCGGAGTTTTTGGATGGCCGAAGACACTACACTACCCAGAATCCTCAGCTATCGTTTGGGACTACACCATGTGCTTAGCTTGACAAACCCGTGATCAGTCCTCAACCTCTGTGATTGGATGTTGGAGTGGCAGTGTGGGAAGTTTACACAGGGCATCAAAAAGGACTTTGAAATGGAATGAAATCCATCGACGGCACACTTTTCAAAACAGGAATCGAACGTGTCCAACCACCCCCCCCCCCCCCCCCCCCCCTTAGGTCACAGGCTCCTCCAACAGTGCTACACAATAAAACAGTGAAATAGTGCAATAAGAGTCTACAAGTGATTGGAATATGATATATTAGATACATAATTTCTAAGTAGCAGCCAGATGAATGTTATGGATGTTGTTTCTAAGTTCAGGTGTTTAATAATCGTATAGCCTGTGGGATGAAGCTGTCTCTGTGTCTGGTGGTTTTAGTCCGGATGCTGCGGTACCGCCTGCCAGACAGCAGCAGACAGCAGCAGACAGAACAGTTTGGGGTGATGGGGGTCTTTTATAATCCTGAGGGCTTTCTTTAAGGTTAACCTGGTATTTTTACTCCATTACATTTATTTTAGTTACTTTACAGATTTGGATTAATGATGTGAAATATAAACAACCCTTAAAGAGCCTGTGACACCATCCCAACAACTGTTGTGCAATGAAATATTGGGCTACTAGTAATCTCGAACCGTCAGTTTAAAAAAGAAAAAGCGATACCGTTCCGTTAAATATCAATAATTTCGAACATCGCAGGGAAATTCCTTCGACTCATTTTGAAGTTTTGGGGGAAGCCGGAAGTGACGTCAATGCGGGAACGCTTCGAGAGCCAAACACGGACAAAGTGTGTTGTTATGCGTAGAAATGGTGAATTACTGAGATTAGGCACGTTAATAACGTTTTAATGAAGTTGACTACAGTATATTCATATTTGTCAGTGCTTTCATGTCAATTCGGCGACATAAACATAAATGATCGTGGTGAAGATGATGATTACATTAGGATTAAAAATCGGGAGTGAGAGCTGCTGAATTTCCTCCCGTCGGATGTGATATAAAAACAAATCGATTATTTTTGTGGTTGTAAACTCAAGTGGATGAAACTACATTTATTAGTGCTTTCATGTCAATTCGGCGAACATATGATACATTAAATGATGAGTGAGGATGATGATTAAAAATCGTTTGTTTGAGCCGGTCTGCATTTCCTGATGAGAAAACAAACCGATGCTTTTTGTAGTTGTAGTACACCAACAACATGGATTAAACGTGTGTTTTTTTACCACAATGTTGGGGAAATTAATGGATAAAATGCACGGATTATTATTATTATTATTATTATTATTCCCACTCCGATCGGGACACTAGGTCCTGTTATGCTGGATTCGTTATTCTCGCGTCCAGGTAAGAAGCTTAAAAAGGAGACTAAATGGAGTCTCTGAGAAGGTTCAAAATTGGTACTTTAATTAATGAAAAGCGCGGTAATGTTACAAGCAGGATATTGTTCAGTCAGGAGAGAAAGTCTGCAGCATTCCTCTCCCAGGTGCTGGCCGTGCAGAAGAGACCTTACAAGCCTTCGTCTCTCCCGCTTGCTGGCTGTTCGCTCCTCCTCTCTGGGAGCTGTAGTGACGCAGGGGACTTCCCCCCCTCGTTCGTCTGTGTCCGATATCGCGTTAAACAGAGGATTTCGACATTTTACATTCATTGCTTACTTCCACATGCCTTTTCTCCTCCTTATCTCTTTCATAACATTATATGTAATACATGTTAACGGCGTCAATAGCCACTTTAATGATACTAATGGGCAGTAGTCCCGGATGTCGTCATGACGGGTTTTCAGAATAAAAGCTTGGTATTGGGAACTTCCGGGTTTTTCCAGAATAAAATAGCACTTAAACTGACGGTATGTTTAAGGTACATTATGCCATAAAACATTGATTTTAATTTCTAACAGTCCCTCCTTACACACCTAAAAGGTGTGTATAATACTGAAATCAATGAGTTCTTCATCTGAACTCTGCATAGTACATAACTCATATTAAAAACATACAATCAAAATGGAATGGTTCAATAGCCTCAACTTTACAAAAAATACTTTGACTGTGCTTAAACATAAAAGTGTTCCCTTGTGCATAACTTCTCGTGTTAACATTCAATATCATTATTCAAAATGGCAGCAATGGCTTGGTATTAGAACATTTCTTCCTCCCTCCTTTCACAGAAACCTTTCCCATACCACGCTCAGTGTTAAGGCACTTGTTTTTACAAAGTGAAAAGAAACAAACCATTTTAAAATAGCAATGATTTATAAAACATGAGATCTATCATATTAGAATAGTTAAAAAATAATAAAGAATAAATAAACTATCTTGGAATAAATGGATTCACTCCATTTTAGCATTTTAGTTTGCTCACTTCTTCACATGATTTCATAATTTAAAGTATCACATCAGCTGGACATTCATTGAACATTCTCATCAATATCTGTATATGGGTCGTCTTGTTCTGCTAGCATTTGTAACCGTCTCCTCATGAGAAATGTACCCTCCCTCCTTTCATACCATTTAAGGTATGAAAGTAATATGTTCTCTAGAATAGGCCGTTGTGATCAATCGGTACGTTAGAACATGGAAATGCAACATCTAGGCCTCTCCTGGGCCCATTATGCTATCCTTGTACACTGTGGAGCCTCCCCCTGGGACTGGTCTCTTAGCCCTACTGGCTTTGGGGGGTTTCGCCATGTTGATTAACTGCATCAAAAACATCACTGGCTGTGCTAGTGCACAGGTCCCAGTCCAATCCTGTGGCAAGACTGAGTACAAGGTTTTAGTTCCATGATACCACCAAACACCTACTCTGGGGTACGGCATTCTAGACAGTCATTTCTGGGAGAAGTTTTTGGTCAGTTACAACAGTTGTAGAGTTTCATCACTTGAAAGTTCCCACTTCAGTAGCTTTGGGTGGTCTGTTCTAATGCAGTGATAAAGTCCCTGAAATGGTGTGAAAACCAGTGGAATATCACCAACGCATTATACTAATTTATCTTCAATTCTGGTCTACTTGAAGAACCATGCTAACCCCTTTAACAGTGTGTGGAACCTTGGGTGCCCGAGCATGTGATAATTACTCCCTCCTTTAACAAGGACTTTAAAAACAGAAGTGGTTTCTTTAATGGTTTGTAGTTCAATTCAGGTATGTTCACTCATGGCAGATATGTTTCTCCTTTTAAATAACGTCTCTAAATGTCAGGTCATCACTGATTAATGGATGAGCATTAGGAGTTGGTGGCACTTGTCTTTTAAAACTCATACTCTGGTGCCGTGCGCTCCCTCTGAAGGGGCAAGTAAGATTTAAAACATCTGCAGGGTGGGTTGAGCGACCCCTTCTCCCTGAACCATATTTGTTGTTGAAAATATGCATCATTAAAATGAGTGATCCAAGGCCCCGCATGCATTACTCCCAATTATACTAGTTTTTCAGAATTAAAATTTGCAATCGCTCTTTGCCTAGTTTCTTTTTAAAACTCTACATCTGGTTCGACAAACAAATGTTGTTTCCACCTTAACAGTTCTCCTATGGTAATATCCATGCTACAATGGAGACATCAATACTTCAGATTGGAATACTTTCTTTGGCTTGGTTCTAGCTCGACCTTTAACATTTTCCATTCAAATAAAGATTTGTCTGCTTTCTATATTGTAACAAATTAAATATTCCCCAAATTCTCACATGAATAAGAATCTCTATAAGAATAATTTGTTTATTATGATGAAAAGATTGAATAATATGTTCTACCCTCAGTGTGTTTTTAGGATTATTCTCTAATAAGTGTGTTTATGTGTAAACTCACTCACTCCTGTGTTCCTTCTCTCCCCCTCTGGTCGTCAAGCCACGACCCCCTCAGGTTCTGCTGGCCCGTGCCAACTCCTCCGTCCTGTCCTCTCCTCCGTCCTGTCCTCTCCTCCGTCCTGTCCTCTCCTCCGTCCTGTCCTCTCCTCAGTCCATCCGCTCTTGAATCCTCCCGCTGTAACTCTTTCCAGTGGCCCAACTGCTTTGCATTTCATCTCCTCCTTTTCAGTCTCTACGCTGTTGCATGGAGGGCGTATTCCGCTCTCATGTCCCACACTCTGATGTCCCACACTCTGCTCTTGTGCCAAATGTCGTGGCTCAGTTTGGTCCTGATTGAGGGACCGATGAGAGTTTGCCTCTTTGTCAGCATGCTGGTTTGGTTCTGGATGCCTCAGGTGGAGATGGTTCTGGATGCCTCAGGTTGTTGTTGGTTCAGCTCGGGTTCTGTGTCTGTTCGATGGAGGAGGAGTCTCCTGCGGTGAGGTCATTTGTCTGAAGATGGGGTCGTAGCAGTCTGACAGGCAGAGAGAGAGAGAGAGATCTCGGGACGTATTACCGATAGCTAATTCCAACACACCGAGGAAAAATATATCCAATCCTTTCTACTCCATTTTCATAATCTTACTATCTGTCTTAGATGTTAAATGTCATCTAAACCCAATTAATGTCTACTAATGGTTGTGCCATATCCCTAAACATTGCTTTCACCCACTGTAACATGGCTACTCCAAATAACTCTTTCAGGAAACCATTTTCTTCTATAAATTAAAAATATCTACATGTTTCAAGCACCACATATTTCACACACTATAAAATAACGTCCCCATATTTTCTCCATTACTCTAAATCTCACTGTTATTTAGAACATAAGTAAGTTTTGTGACTGGACATATCTGCAATGTCGCCACAATCTGCAGCTGGGGAGTTTGTACGTACAAAGCTGTACTTGTGGGCTAGTAGCCAGTTTCTACTGTAATCATTTTCAATAATTGTGCTCAGGTCACCGGTCGGTTGTCCATAAACTTAACAGGGAGTGTTTCTGGTACAGACTAAAACATGGATCCAGTGTATTTGGAGATTCCCCTAATCTGTAAATCCCCATCACTGATTATCCCGATCACTTAAACCCATCTCATCATTTGATACAAGAACTGCATATAGGGGTGAATCATCTTGATTGTAACCGCCTCACCTTTGGGACCGAGTATTTCTAACTCCTCCTCTTATTGCTCAGCTGATCTTTTGGCTCTGGGGATAAGTGAAAGTCTCTGAAACACAGCTGGAGTTTTGTTAGTGATGTGAGCATTCTCTATGAGTGGACTAATGGATCCATGTCTTACTTGATATTGTACTCCCCATCCAACCAAAAAGGTGCCAAGTGTAATGAGCACAATCAACAATGCTATTCTAACTCTTATCCCTAGGGGACCACACAATTGATTTGGCTTTGTTCTTGACATCATCTCTATTTTGTCCATGGTTGTGTCAGTTACAGAATTTAAATAATGAGTACTATAATAACGTATACGAAAATTGGACTCTTTTTCAGATGTAAAACAAAAAATAGGTTTTCACTTTAGTGTACAATCTATAAAAATATATAGACAATTCGTCTTTTGAGCTGTTTCTATCTTTATCTTATTTCTATTTATTGTTTTGTTCCAGCTCTGCCAAATCAGTCCTAACTCCCAATAATGTTCTGGAAGTTGCCGGTGAAGGGTGACCATGTGTGAGGTGGTGTCAATTTGCTCCTTTTTCTTTACCTTTAAACCGGAGCTCGTGTGAAGTGCATTACAACTTCTCACTGTTCCGTCCACCGGGATCAGCTCACTTTGTGAACTTTCACCCTCACCCATTCACCTGGCCGAACAGGAGTCTCTTCTGGTGTCTCGTCTGGTATCTCTGTAGCTTTCCCAGCCTGTGTAGACAAAACTTGGATAATATTACTCAGAGTTCTGACATATTCATCACTTCTATTCATCTAATATCTAAAACTGGAATACTCCCTCCTTGGAGGAGGCCCAAGCTTCAGCATACCTTTTGTCGTTATGTGACCTATTATTAAATACATGTTATTATTCATTAACTACAACGTCACTGAAATCAACATATCTGTATAATCATGACACTCCCTCCTTTGAGCATAACATGCTCAATCAATATTGCAATGATTACCCTATTCTGAACAGGACACGCAAAACCCATAACGTTGCACAAAATAAATATAACTTCTCCGTGTAGCCATAAGGTGTACAAAATATATCATATGATGTATGGCTTTCTGATGGTATACAAACATATTCACTAAAATCTGCCATTAGCACAAAAATGTGTTTACTTGTTTCAGGAAAGGCTTTTGTCCTGGTATTATGCATCTGGTTGCTGCGAAAAACAATACCCCTGGTGTCGCTAATGCGTCTCAATAACTCTAGGATTAGAGGATTGTTTGATACCGCTGAACAAACATATGATAAAATAATATTTCTCCAAACTAGAGGGAAAATACGAACTATTCTCACAGAGGGTGACATGCATGGAGGGCTGGTGCCCCTCACTCAAAATGAGATATTGCCTTACGCACTACATTATAAATCAGTAAAGTCACTCAAGAATAAATAAATAAAAACTGATTCTTGAAACTGTTGTAAACACCCTACAACTTCTTCATCCAAGCTCTCAATCAGTGTTATGTTATTTAGTTTGCAGCTCATTGCCTTAAAACAGATACTTCTAACCGATTATACAATTTTGTTTATGAGAATAATGTAATCTGACTCCAAAAATCACATAATTTTTTACTAAAAAACTACACTTCCACTAACACAGCCCCGGTCTTCTGATGGGGTCTATCTATGTACTGGCTGGAGAATGTTGGGCCAGTCTCTGTCGCTCCGTCTCTGTTCTCCCGCCAACAGTCACTCTCTAGTTCTGCTGGGTTCTTGTTGACTTCTTCACTGGTTTGAGACAAGCGACCCTATCGGACACCTCCCTTTGTAGCCAGACTTCACCACAGCAGAATCGAGTTTCTGTTTTTAGGTCTCAACAGTTCCACGTCTGGTGTATCGCCGCCCCTTGAACTGCAGTCGGTGTAAACTGGAGGTAAGGATCCTCCGTCTTGGGAGAGTATTAGGTTTCCGTCTTCATATTTTGGGTGGAACCCCATCGTCTTGACCTCACTAGCTGTGTGGACACAATCGTTTTCTGTGTAGGGGAACAACATCACTCGTAATCTCTTTCCTTCTCATAGTTACAAAAATAGTCTGCTAAATGTTCTACTATGTTTTATGCTTTATGTGTAAATGCAATATGCTACTCACTATCTTGTTTTACATTAAACCTCTCCCTCCTGTGGTGACAGATATGGCTCAATGTAGCTGGATTTCAAAATACCCTTGTGCTGAAGATGCATCACCTGGTGGTCTGGTCCTCTGAGCTTCCTCATTGTTGTGGTTGATGTCAGTGGCATTTGGGTCATGGTTGGCACCCCTGTTCGCCTTTGACATCTCTGGGACCCCCTGCCTCCGTCGTCATCATGGAAACCTCCCCGGGGTATCTGCATGGAGGGCCGTTGTTTGGTGCAATGTTCTGCGGACACTCTCTGGACCAATGTGTCAGCTGACCAAATTTGTAGCAGCCTTCATCTGTTCTTCGTCTTGATCGTGGCTCTCCTCCTCTGCCACTTTGTCTTCCTCGGAATTTTTATTCTGCACCTGAATCTCTGGAAGTTTCCCCTCCCTTCTCCTTGTCTTGTTCCTACAAGCTACGGTGTCTTTTGTTTTTTCTGCTATGTCTTCCCTCACTGACAGGTCTGCTACTCGGACCTCATTTATGCTATGTACTTCTACATACTTGTAACTCTTATAAATCTTTCTTCAGCTTCCCTCCATATAGTTAGCTGTTGTAGGCATTGTTCATGCTCATAGTCAGGACTCCCTGGAAGAAGAGATCTTGTATCACAATGGGACATTCCTGGATAAATAAAGGATAAATAAAAAAAAAAAATAGTCGAGCACTGCTCTTCTATGGGCTTTGGTTGGTCCAGGTTGATCATCTGCTGGAATCAGTCCTCTTGTTTGCCACCGTTCCAACAGTTTCTCTATTTGGTTCCATGTCTTCTGTCTTTTAATTGAAAAGGTTAAAGCATCTGATCTGATTTTTACCCTTTCCTTAATATCTGCAGTTGAGCCTGACTCTGCTTCTGGTCTCAACTTAGTTTCTTTCGGTGACATGCTCTTCCTATTCGAATGCATATTATTAAGTTAGCAAACATTGAAACACTAATCATCTGACTAGCACCTTCGTTCCTGATAAATAATATCCTATATCACCCGAACTTAACTTTAAATCTGAGTGTTTTTTGAAATGTTGAACAAAAATTGTACAGTGTATCGTTTTGACTTTGAGATATGCTAATCTAAATCCTGTGTACAGTCAATCAATTGGTGTTTGAATATTCTACTGTACAGTGTAGTTTGAAAGTCTATTATGTCTTATAATTAGAAACCACTTTGTAATTCTATCCTGGCGATTGGCGCATGTGTTTATTCATAACACTTAAAATCAAGAATAATTCTGTATTACCAACAGAGTGCGCGGTTGTAATTTCCAGCTCAATCCACTAGGGATAGCTGTTGCAAAACTGACATATTTTTAACAAGAAGTAGCTTATTTCCTTAAAAATGGGAAGAAAATTAGAATATGGTTAAACAACACAGCCCACAACCGCCAAAACACATTTGCAAACAAGAATATTCAAATGAAAAACGCCAATACACACTTGTAAACAAGAATATCTCAAATAAACCGAAGCAGAAATACTTCCAAAACCAGACTCCTACAAATACCAAACTTCCCACGGTAAGATAACCTGTCTATTTTATAGTTCCAACTCTGCCAAGAGATATGATTTGTCCTTCTCAATATGGAGTGCCTAGCATCATGTGAGTATGACTGAGTGTGTAAAAACAAACAGAGTACTTTCAATTAGCATTTCACGAAATGGCGACTTCCGTGTGTCTTATTTTCAGCATGAGGGCAAAACAAGATGGCAACTGATTTTCCAACCTTTAACCTGAAGAACAAAGGGTTTTGATAACACACCTCCTGTCTCTCACAGGGGTGGTTTAAATAATGGCGGGGCAATCTTGTCAAGAAAATTCAACACAAAACAACACTGCAGTTTAAAATAACATTTCTATCTAGTTTACTATGAACAAATGGGCTTTATCTTATTGATATCATCACTTAAAGTTAGGAACCCTTTACGCTTAAGCCATAAACTTATCTGCGTAATATTTGACTTTATAGTCCACTACAGTCAACTGCTGCCATTTAGACACGCTAGGTGGATGTAGTATGGGAACCAATCAGCGACTATTAAATGACCGTCGTCAATTTAACGTAATGCTGTCGTAACCCCAAATACTGTATTCCACCCGCAATATCTTGGTTGAAAATAGAACAGTTATGACCACTGATAAAGGCTTACACCTTAAATCAAGCCTTTTCCTCAAAAAAGAACTTTTTTTAAAACAGTTGGTTCTCAACTGTTTTCGACTAGCACTGTCTTCAGTTACTCAACCCGAAGTTGACTCGCTATGCCCTGTTGGTTTTCAATTACTTGGCCCGTAACCAACTCGCTATGTCTCATAGATCTTAACAATAATCGTTAAATGGACATATATATCCTTACGTCATAGGCTAACTAACTACTAACGTAACAAGAGACACCTACATGAAAACGCAACAAGACACCTATCCAAAGTACAATGACCACACACATTTATAGTTAAAATACTAACACACACAAATTAGTAACATGCAGGGTTAAATGTAAGAAAAAGAAGAAATATGAACTCACCCTGCTTGCGACAAAGCAACGCCCCAAGGTATATAATTGTTATTGTTATAAATGTGGTTGTTTTAACATTAATTTAGGCAGTCTCTCAGGAGTCCAACTTACCAGACAGACACACACTCCTATTGTTCACTATGTAATCTATTGAAGATTTTGAATAAACAGGTACTTCTTTACCTTTCTGTATTGGGCCCGAGTGTATATCTGCCAGCATTGTTCAAACTCCTTTGAAAACTGCAACCGCTCTCCCGGTGTCACGAGATCACGTCAGGGTCACCAAATGTTATGCTGGATTCGTTATTCTCGCGTCCAGGTAAGAAGCTTAAAAAGGAGACTAAATGGAGTCTCTGAGAAGGTTCAAAATTGGTACTTTAATTAATAAAAAGCGCGGTAATGTTACAAGCAGGATATTGTTCAGTCAGGAGAGAAAGTCTGCAGCATTCCTCTCCCAGGTGCTGGCCGTGCAGAAGAGACCTTACAAGCCTTCGTCTCTCCAGCTTGCTGGCTGTTCGCTCCTCCTCTCTGGGAGCTGTAGTGACGCAGGGGACTTCCCCCCCTCGTTCGTCTGTGTCCGATATCGCGTTAAACAGAGGATTTCGACATTTTACATTCATTGCTTACTTCCACATGCCTTTTCTCCTCCTTATCTCTTTCATAACATTATATGTAATACATGTTAACGGCGTCAATAGCCACTTTAATGATACTAATGGGCAGTAGTCCCGGATGTCGTCATGACGGATTTTCAGAATAAAAGCTTGGTATTGGGAACTTCTGGGTTTTTCCAGAATAAAATAGCACTTAAACTGACGGTATGTTTAAGGTACATTATGCCATAAAACATTGATTTTAATTTCGAACAGTCCACCGTTTCCCCGCAGCGAGGCTCCCCCCGTTGACAGTTTACGTGGGCTGGGTGCAGTGGCGGACTGGCCATCGGGACGAATCCCGATGGGCCGGTACCGAAGTGGGCCGGTCGGATAAGTAACTAGCACATCCCCCATAGGCGGCGCGTGAGGCTCAGGTTTGAGAAGGCTAAATAACTTCTTTTACCTGACGCTGCCCGCCTCCGGCGTCTATAGAAAAGAGACTCAGTGTGCGGAGTTTAAATCTCTCAAGTCATATTACAGGATAAAGGAAATACAGTTTAAACTGCCGTATGCAGAGAAGACGCCGACGTGTCGCACTTATCATTCATATTACATCATCAATCAGATCATCGATCATATAATATCATAATATATCATATATTTCCTTATCTGGGTCAGCTTCTCCAGCCTCATCTGGCCGTGCAACACTCACAGTGTCACAGACTGTATGCAGAAGTATTATTTAACACATTATGTTGACGAAACACTCGAGACAAATGTAATTAAAGTCAGATCCACTCGTGTCTTAGACGTGAACGCGCTCTCAGCTGGAGAGAGAAACCCTGGCTTGATTTACCGAGTTGATAACCAGCGTCGTAGGACCGCTTAGCGAGATCTCGTTTGTTAGTTTGTTGTTGTTAGTTTGTTTGTTACTCAAACATATCCAGGGTCTGTTGAACTGGCTTCGTAGTACAGGGCACAGGTGGCTAGCAGCGCTAATGTCAAAGACACAGACATTATACATTATATTTGTATTTTACCAGGATACAGTGGTACATGTTTACATATTTACATGTACTATCTACAGCACCCTGACATCCCCCACTCCCCCCGTTGACAGTTTACTAGCGGTACCGAAGTGGGCCGGTCGAGAGTCCCGGGATGATTTTTAGTCCCATTCCACCACTGGCTACATGACCATATGATCGCCCATATTGACGCACCTCATTCCTAAACTTCTAACAGATACAACATAAACCGATCCTTCAGCCTCATATGAGCTCTCAGACACGTTCAACATTAACCTGTCATCGCTGTCTGAGCTTGCTGCTGTGTGCGCCGTCGTGCGTTTACATCTGACTGTATATATATAAAGGTTTACATGCAGATGCTGGGATCCTGGACGGTGCAGCTGGAGCGCTGTGCCCGCAATGACGTCACCCATCATTTGGCGGGACTTGAAGAATCCGCGAGAAGATCCAGAAAATTGTCAACATTGAAGGCAGATTAATGGTTATCAAAGTACAAATATCCAAAATCAGTTCAGTAACGGTTTTCAAGGGGACAATATGTACTCAAATTGATGGGTTTGAATGATGAGGGAAAACCGTGTCACAGGCTCTTTAAATGAGACTTTAGTTACACCTGAGTGAAATTCAGTGAAGGTGATTGTCAAGTGCCAACAATCAGGAGAGATATTTGACAGGTGCTTGAGAAGACTACATATTCATCTGCAGATCCGTTTAAAGCATATTCATTACACGTTATTCTCTAATAGTTAATTAAAGACTGTATATAATTGCTATTTTGCACATCCCTTTCAAGATTTCAAGATTTTCTAAGGTTTATTGACATATCATATACACAACAGTGTAGTTATGTAATGAATGAAAAACTTGGGTCACAGGTTCCTCAACAGTGCATTACAAGACATCTATCAATATGTGTGTATACCTCCACCATTAAAATGAAGCTGAGCGCAAGTTCAGACAGGAAGACCTAACACTCCGTATTGCTCGTCATGGCAATACTCGCTCCCTCCACTGGATGACAGGGATATCACTTCCCTCCATTCACAAGCCTAATTATCGCACCTGTTAAACCCTCTATATATGCTCTCCCCTTTCCTATCAGCTGTCTTCCAGGCGTCAACGCGCAAGCAGCAGCAGAGCTTCGTCCCAGCTCCAGGCATTATTCATCAGCTCCGCAGTCTGGCGGATTAAGCTACAGACGGCATTCCCCAGTTTGGCTAGCGGGTCCAGCCGGCCGCCCCGCAAACCCGGACGCGGGAGGAAAAAACAAGGAAATCGGGCTCCACGGAAGTTCCTCCGGGCTTAATGGAAATGGGCTTCTTCACGCAAACAATTGACGCACGCCTTCAGTCTCTCGAGAGGGCATCACTGGCTCAAATGCGGCGCTTCCGGCTTCACGCGGAACGGTCCTCATCGCAGGCGAAGCTTCACCCATTCTGGCTTCAACCACAACCCCTCCTGCAGGCAGGCAGGCAGGGGTCAAGCTACATCCCATTGAAGTTACTTCCTCCTGCGCCTCACCTCTAAAACAGGCGTCAGGGTAGCGCTGGCAAAAGGCAGTTGCAACAAATTCACGAGATGTTTCGTTATATTGTTATGACATTAGGATCATGCAGAGCGAGATCGCTACCCCTTTAAGAGAGGGGCGTGACGCGTGCATGTGTGCGTGGGTATGGTAGAGCGAGCGAGCGGGATACATGTTTTCTGGAAGTAAACAAGGCAGCAGAAAAAGGATAGGTCTGTGATCTTGCGAATCTATCTCGCGAAACAGAAGAGCTAAATAAATGCAACGACCTCCCAAGAAGAGCTCGCCTCTCTCCAGTCTTTCCGATAAAATGGGTTATTGAACCCGAAGCGTGTTGCTTCTGCTGGGAGACGACAGAGAGTCAATCCCCCCCTCCCCGTTTCCACGACTACGGTCTGGGAGCCGACAGGAAATTCAACACTATATATTTCTACTTTAGTTAAAGGGATAGTGGAAATCCGCGAATTTTGGGTTTAATTTATGTATTTTTATAAAAAATAAGCATAATAAACCTTTTTTTTTTTATTTCATGCGCCTAGTTTCATTTTATCTTCAATTTTACTGCTCCCGACCACGCCCTCTCAATGAAACGAAATACTTCGGGAATCTTTGGGTGATGACGAAAACAAAGGAAGACGGGCACAAACATTGGACGAGGCACGAGTATTTTATTATGTTTTCTGGCTGATTTAATGCATCATTAGCCTGTACCATTGTGTACAACGCCATTTATTGCCTGTCGATTAGGCGACCGGAGGCCTCGTCATCCGATAATCCGGTACACAGTGTCGAATGTGTACACTACAGTCATCATATAGACATGATAGACTAACAGTACTGTGAGTACAGCCGACAGGCAGCCTGGCTAGCCTAGGATTAGGACCATACTACGTCAAAAGACCGATTGGCTCTAGCTGTATATCATGCTAGTATACAATTCATTTAAATGTATTCATGTAATTAATGCCCATAAGGCTGTTACATATACAATAATAAATGTGACAAGATAATTTATGTGAACCTGACCCTGGTATGTTATGAAATGTACCCTACATGCAGTCATCCTCGGGCATAGCCATAGGCCTACAGTGCATGCATGCCAACTTTTGCAATATATAATATAGCGCCTAGCGTGAGCTATGCTTAGGGACCTACCAGTCAAGATTATGTGTGCGTAGGGGTGCATCATCTGGCGCCTGGTCCTGGTCATCCTCGCCATTGCCCATGCCGTGAACTAACTCCATCACCTCGGGCTCGAACAAATAAGGACGTAATGGTCCATCGTCTGGCTCAATATTCTCACCATCGTCGCTTACTGAACCGGATTCAGATTCAGTTCCTAAAACTACATTTTCGCAGGAAAGCCGAGAGGATGTTTCTGACTCGCTATCATCACTGGATACCTCGTACAATCCTTCTTCTTTGTCTGGTATATTTGCCCTTCCACGTTCATTCTGCATAGACGCCATGGTTTGTTATTGTTTCGTCTTCCTGAGTTTTCCTCACTTCCGGTTTGGCTGACTCGATCATTTCGTTTCTAAAAAAGTTCGGGGAAGCTGCAATAAAGTGCTTCTAACATGCGTAAGGCAATTACTATATTTTTTTAATCAGGTGTGATTGTTTTGGTACGTAATTATGCTTGTATATAAGTTAAAACGAAACTATTTGGGGTTCAATTTCCACTATCCCTTTAAGGTGAGTTCCAGGCAGTGTTGGGTGTAACGTGTTACAGTATGGAGTTGCAGTAACGTATTACTTGCGTACGAAGAACGTAATGCATTACTAATGCAGTTCGGGTAATTACTACCCATTACAATGCTCAGTAACTAACGCAGTTTCAAGCTTCAACACAATATTACCTGAAATGAATGGTGTTTCGTAGCTTCTTCTCCTTAATGACAAGTCGCTGCACATTATCCTGGTTATGACACGACCAGATACTAAATTAATTAGGAATTCACTCCCAATATTAATTGAATGATTATTGACTAAATGATCATATTTTTCTCTTTTTTCTTCCCCCAAAAAAAAAAAAAAAAAAATAATAATAATGTTCCGTTTCTCGGTGCACCAACGGCTGAATCTGCTACAACAACATCTCCTCGGCAGTAGGGGTGCAACAACTAATCGTCTTAATCGATCAAAATTGATTACCAAATTAGTTGCCAACTTATTCAGTCGTCGATTCATTGGTGATGTCATCACGTGTGTTTTACGCGCCGTTAAGCTCCAACGTATTGGTCTTTTATCGGTACCGGAGACATCTATAATAGGCCATGTCATGTATATTGCTAAAAAACGAAAATCGCAACGATTCCCCGTTCTGCCCTTATAAATCCATGATCAAATTCTGCATCTTAGACCTTTTCATTAATCCTCTCTCACCACTATTTCTTATTTCAGGGGATATTCCCTTAAATCAATGCCAGTTCAATCATTACTTAAAGCAAGTTCTCATTAGATCCGGCTTATCACCCCAATTATTCTCGGGGCATTCGTTCAGGATAGGCGCAGCTACCTCCGCTGCTAATCAAGGCGTCTCGTCCTCATCCCTGCAACAACTCGGACGATGGTCCTCCTCTGCCTTCACATCCTACATCCGCCTGGACATCAGTGCCGTGCTGGCCATCCAAAGGTCCCTCAAACACTAAAAGATGGTAAATATACCTATAACTGGTGTGGTAACACGTCAGCATGTATACGTGTCTACGGTTCCGGATCTGTCAGGCTATGACTCCGGATCTGCGTATGCTAATCCCGCAAGTGCAGGTCGCGAACGTGGGTCCGAGCCAAGTTGCCGACACAGGTCCGCGGTTAGGTTTAACCCTGCGGGCGCAGGTTGCGGACACAGGTCCGCGGTTAGGTTTAACCCTGCGGGCGCAGGTTGCGGCCAGTGGGTCTGCGTCATGTTAAACCTGCGTGCAGGTTTCGGGCAGTGGTCCCGCGCATGACTAACCCTGCAGCCCGGAAGCGATTTCGGCGCTCATCATGTCATGTCATGTCATGTCATCACTATTCCCTCATATCATGTGTCCCGGTAATAAACATGTACTCATACATCACGTCTCTCCTGATTGAAATGTAGCTCAGCGTAAGTTCAATCAGGAAGACAACATCATCGGGCGTCACACGTTATCTCAATAAGTGATCGGGGGCATTACGCCCCGGCTAGCCAATCATCGCACCTGCTAACCCCTTTAAATCTGCTCTCCCCTTCCTCCCACCATCCTCACTCAGATGATGGAAGACAATCTTAATCACTCAATCAGTTTATCAGCATCTATGACTCATCCTGGCGCACTTAACTGCTATTAAGCTGTACTATATCGTGGGTCATGTCTCAGCATTTAACTAAGTGTACGTCTTTTCTGCGTGCATTCTGCACTTCATTCATATTCTCGGGTTTGCTCACTTGGCTCGCATCAATCCAGGCTATGATATTACTGTACTCCAGCTAACAGCTCGTGCTTACTTTTACATCTCCCTCTTCGCCCGGACATCGGCTCGTGCTGCAATCTAAGAGCTCTTCAGTTTACCGATGGTAAATAATGCATAACTGGTGGTGGCGTCTTAATAGCATATCAGGGCTTTCCTTCAGATAGGCTCAGCACCTCTGCTGCAATCAGGCCTTTCTCCCTCATCCCTGCAACTCGGGCGGTGGTCCTCCTCCGCCTTCACATCCCACATTCGCCGGACATCAGCGCGTGCTGGCTATCCAAGGTCTCTCAAACACTAAAAGAATGGTAATTATGCCTATACTGGTGGTGGTGGTTTCATAGCACGTCAGCATACGTGTCACTGTGTTCATGTTTAACCCTGCACGTCAGGTCGTGACCTCCGTGTTCATGTTTAACCCTGCACGTCAGGTCGTGACCTCCGGGTCCGTGTTCATGTTTAACCCTGCACGTCAGGTCGTGACCTCCGTGTTCATGTTTAACCCTGCACGTCAGGTTGTGACCTCCGGGTCCGTGTTCATGTTTAACCCTGCACGTCAGGTCGTGACCTCCGTGTTCATGTTTAACCCTGCACGTCAGGTCGTGACCTCCGGGTTCATGTTTAACCCTGCACGTCAGGTTGTGACCTCCGGGTCCGTGTTCATGTTTAACCCTGCACGTCAGGTCGTGACCTCCGGGTCTGTGTTCATGTTTAATATTATTGCCCGTACGGCCGGGATGCCCCGTACGGCCAGGAAGGACGCCTGGGAGGCATCAGTACGTCTAAATTCCCACATGTATTAACCTCTCATTTCATCCATAGATTTCCACTGCATCCCACAAGGTAAGATGTCTTCACGTTCAGTACTTCATACTTCACTTCTTTTGGGGGTTCATCGGAAACGGTTCTTTCCCTTCCCGAATGATGTCCTACAAAACCTGGGCCTAGTCGCCAAAACACATTTCATCCACCTGTTATAAACTGTCATCATTATGTTTCATTTATATAATGTGACCGATAATAAACATGTATTCCATACATCACGTCTCTCCTGATTGAAATGAAGCTGAGCGCAAGTTCAGACAGGAAGACCTAACACTCCGTATTGCTCGTCATGGCAATACTCGCTCCCTCCACTGGATGACAGGGAGCGCCACTCCTTAGCCAACATATCACTTCCCTCCATTCACAAGCCTAATTATCGCACCTGTTAAACCCTCTATACGCTCTCCCCTTTTCTATCAGCTGTCTTCCAGGCGTCAATGCGCAACCCTCCTCCACCCCTTCGCCTCCTGCTTCCAACTCAGGGCCAAGCTCAACCTCCTCCCTTCCAACCGGACCTAACTACTTATCACCACCACCAGGTCTAGACCCGAGGGGGTTCATCGGAAACGGTTCTTTCCCTTCCCGAATGATGTCCTACAAAACCTGGGCCTAGTCGCCAAAACACATTTCATTCACTTGTTATAAACTGTCATCATTATGTTTCATTTATATAATGTGACCGATAATAAACATGTATTTCATACATCACGTCTCTCCTGATTGAACTGTCATATTCTGCACATTTCTTATACTATCTACATACATAAGATTATAATTAATGTGTATAATATCAGTTAAAATAAGTGCTTCAACATAGTTAACATTGCAGGAAAGTTGATTGTCAAGTTCCAAAACAAACCATGCAATTTAGACTTTGTCAGGCTTAATATTTAGATACCCCCAAAGTTTTTTTCCTATTTAAAAAAAGACCTTAACCTAAAGTATTCTTTAATGTTTAAATAAAGCCTTATTAGTTAGCACATCCTCCTATCAGGCACTAAACTGTTTTATTCTAGATATAATTTGAGTATCTTCTTGATATTTTCTATTCTATATTTATATCATTGACCTTCTACTTTCCCACTATTTTGTATGTACTCTTAATATTTAAATGTTTTCATAAAATATAACACATTCAAAAGTGCGTTACAAAAAAGAAAGACATTAAGAAAAAGGCATTTTAAACAGTCATTAAAAAGCAACACAATCTACCTGCATTGTAATTACTCTAAACGTGCAATAACGTGCTTTAACCAGTAGGTGGTTTGGGTTAAAAAGCTGTAAAGTTTACAGTGTTAACAAAATAAGATATACTGCTGTTTCTGGTTTAGTTTACGAAGAATATTATTTTGTTATTGTTTTGATATTTGTAACACAAAAGCGATGGAAAGAACCCACAGCAACACAGAAAAGATGGTCTTAACATGACCCAGCGGTCTAGTAGTTAATAAAAAACAATAATATCAAAACGACTACTAATTTATTGTGAAATTAAAACAGAACGGTAAAAGAATAGTTTCCGGTCTATTCTGAGCCCGATCTCTGTAGATAAATAAAGAACTATGACAGATGTGTAATATTTAATGCAGCCAAACCATTTATTACAATGCATTCATGTGATGACTTTCAAAGATTAAAGCAAGCACTGCTGAATAAAGTATGATTTTCTCTTTTACGAAACCTTTTTTTTCATATGGAATGCAGTTGGAGGTCAACCAATCAAAGAGCTTGAGGACTGATCACGGGGTTTGTCAAGCTAAGCACATGGTGTAGTCCCAAACGATAGCTGAGGATTCTGGGTAGTGTAGTGTCTTCTGCCATCCAAAAACTCGAAGGGGGAAAATACAAAAGCATTGTACACAATTCAAACCAATCAATATTGTGTAATTAACAAGGATAATCTGGTGTTTTTTAGTCGATGAGTAGTGCAGATATCACTGTAAAATCAATCGACAGTAAGGAGAATACTTACTTCCGGGTGTAAAATTCTCCGTTATCCAATGGGAATGGACGCTCGTAATACAATACAATACAGGGGACATGAGATATGTTATCTATCAAAACCCAGTTAGATTAACATTCATTGGATTGCACACTTTGTTTGTTTGTTTGGATATGTAGAAAATTAACATTTGAATAGCACTTAATGACAATAAATGAAAATGTAAAACGAAAAAAGCGATCATGAAAATGTTTTCAATAAATGAATAAAATTATTTTTGACCACTTTGTTGTTCAGATATATCACATATTTGTAACTAAATGATACATGAATTGAAACAAAACACGGTATAAATGCAGATATCACTGTAAAATCAATCGACAGTAAGGAGAATTCTTACTTCCGGGTGTACAATTCTCCGTTATCCAATGGGAATGGACGCTCGTAATACAATACAGGGGACATGATCATTATCTTTTAAATAAGTTAACTAAAGGGAACAATCTATTTGACACAGCTGAAGCTCTGGCCTTCCTTAAAAACTAACTAATTTAATAAAAATCACAGTTGCATTACACACAATGCACTGTTTTTTGTGAACACAAATTCGTAACTAATGTAATTTTTACATTCTGACGAATTTTTTTAATTATTATGAATACAAATAAAATAAAAGAAGCCTCCCGTGAGTTACTACAAGCTATAAAGTAGATTTAAAAAAACATTGTAGAAATGCGTGTGTGCACCACGACAAAGCAGCCTCATTCACTTTACATTGGGGTTGTTTGCGTGGTGCCGACACGTAAATGTAACAAAGTTCGTGACTCCACCACGCATTGTGGTGTTAAGGAGTCGTGGTGGAGTCACGCATTCTGGTGAGATCAGGTTGCTTCAGCATTCGCAGAATAATACACTTTACGTACTGCTCAGCAGGGCCGGACTGGGACAATAAGTCAGGCCGGGAATTATACACCCAGCCAGGCCACTACAAGTTTTTTGTGCCATTTTGCTGGATTTATTTGTCAATATTTACAGCGTTGCTGCCCGTAGTGATAGCCCTCTAAATCTACTTCCAAAAAATAAACATGGAGATGGGTTACTATTTAAACAAATGTGCAAATCTATTTAGGAACCTATTCATGTGAACATATTTTAAGTGGGAGTGGACCTCAAATCCTATAGGGGGGTCCGGGGGCATTCTCCCCCGGTAAGATTATTTTTTTTAAATGTTGGACTTAAAGTTGGGGTAGGTCATTTTGGAGAAACCAGCTGGAGTGCACTAGAATTTGAAAATACACAACCGGAACAAATCTGCCACTTCCTCACAGAGCCCCTCCTCCAACACACACGAACGCTCACATGACCAATGAGGGCATGAGTTAAGTGTGTGCACAGATGGAAGGCTGACAGGCAGGTAGGCCATCCAGTTACTTTAGCCAGGCCGGCTCAGATGATTGGTCGTGCTTTTTACAGCGCCACGGCTTCCACAGATGATATTTTTTAATGGATTTGTTGTCAAAGCACTTCAGATATTCATTGCTATCGAGATGTTAAGAGCATTCCATGGAATATAACAAAAAGTGTATCTTGAGCCGGTTTCTCAAACTTACCTACCCCACCTTTAAATGCATCAATCTGGTTCACTTTGAGGGGGAAATAAAGAGAGAGACTACACCCACATGAAACAGAACTGTATACATTTAAATAATCATAAAATCATAATAACATGGCCATAACCAATAACATACCATATCCAATATGATAAAACATTGAAACTTGTTTATTTATTTGTTTTTGGTTCATTTATAGTTGTGAGTGTGTCTGTGCTCCTGAACCAGCCTCTCCTGTCTCCCCCCTCTCCCCTCTTCTCCTCTGAGGCAGCAGCAAAGACTAGTTTTAGCTCTCAACAAGTTTTTAAAGTTTATCTTACATTTTTTCACCTAGTTAACGTTTTTGTATTATTATTCATGCATATTTTACTAATCACTCTCCCTTCAAATGGAAATATGTGTTTACATGAATGGTGACCAAACCGTGAGACCCACTGAGAACTAAGTTAACTATCTAAACACTCAGCAGAGTCCTTTACCTCACCTGAGCTGTAGTTATCAGCCTCTCAGTCTGACAGGAGAGGACTCTCCTCCACCTTGTTGTTGAAACAGCTCCTTATATCCGTTAGCGCAGCTAGCTAGCGCCAGATGCTAACAACAACAATAGCCTACACGTAACCGATGCGCGCGCTTTCTCTCTCTTGCTCACTTGCGCCACACATACACTAACACACACCCTCCCGAGCTTGAATGACACACAGAGACCAATCGAGGGCATTAGTGTATGGTCTGTATGAAAGTGGCCATGTGGGCAGGCCACATCATGTAGAGTCGACAGCCAGTCACCCTCTGTGAGGCAGAGTCAGACCCACATTTGCGCAGCGTTGCGTTCACAATACAAATAGCAAAATACAAAAAAATACAAAATAGCAAAAATCCTCAGGCCAGCAGGCCACTAGGCCACTTAGCAGGCCAGGACATCGGGAAACCTCCCGGTGCTCCCGATGGCCAGTCCGGGCCTGCTGCTCAGCTACAAGTATATTCTTCTCCAGTTCAGATGTATCATACTTTGTGTTTGAATGAGGGCCCTCATTAAGGCAATAGTATGAAGCTGCAGCCTCGCAGACCGCAGTTTGTGGCCTGCGAGGCTGCAGCTTTATACTACTCCATTAAGGGGCCAGGTTTTCTGCACATTTTAAAGTCATGGAAATCATATTTTACCACATGTTTATTCCAAAATAACGCAAAAGGATTTATCACACCAACATACAGTAGCAACGATGCCTTGTAAACTAAATCTGAGGAACCTTGTTAAACAATGATCTATTGCAGTGTTTAAAGACGGTTTTGGAAGTTGTACCAAAGCTTCAGGTCCTCTTTTTGTCATGAAAAAGGCTCGCCTGTAGCCGGCAGTATTTGTTTTTCATGTGGATTGAATCAGAAAGGATTCTCCCAGCAGGAGAGTATGCTGAGATCCGCACTGTAACACACAACCTGCTACATCTGTGTTAGCCATTGCAGTGAAATAAGCAGCAATTTAATCCCAGGTTGGTTTTAACCAAGTCTTTGGAAAAGGCTGCTAGAGGAATGAATCTCACTTGTTGGCCTTTTCGACAGATACAAATGTATCTTCAGTGTGAGTATATGGTTGCTTTTTAAAAGCGTTCCCATATACTACACTGGCTTTACATTTCGGTAGCCTATAAAAGGTATTAATGTCATGTTTCTGCTCACACCTCGAAAAGCCTTGACCTGTTTGCCTGTATCTTGCGCCAGTCTTTCTTTGCTCATGACTGAAGAATAGTCCGATGTATTCTGTTCTAAAGGGTTTTACATGAGCATGAAATAACTATTGGTACTTTGTTAAGCCCTTACCTCTTCAATAAATGAGTGTAAAATGTATGTCTTTTTAATGGAAATCAGCAGGGTAACTTCTACAACAGCTTATTAAACACTTTTGCATCGGTTATATAGTAACTATACTAATCATCATTTGCCATAGTTCGTTCCTCTTTCCGGGACAAAAGATTCAACGTGTACTTAGCGGGCATGTTAAGGTTTGTCATTGGTCATTCATTATCAAATCAAATCAAGTTTTATTTATATAGCACATTTAAAAGCGGTTTTTGGCCGAGCCAAAGTGCTGTACATGTAATAAAAACACTTTACTACAATCACAATAAAACACAATCATTTACAACAGAAATATAAAAAACAAAAACACAGGGAACAGTCAGGAGTCGTGCTCCGCTCTGACTAGAAGGCCAGAGAGAAGACGTGTGTCTTAAGAGTAGCTTTAAAAACCCCAGGGTCTGGGCCGACCTCACATGGAGGGGCAGAGTGTTCCAGAGCCTGGGGCCCGCTGCTGCGAAGGTTCTGTGCTCTCGGGTGTTGAGCCTGGTCTTAGGCACTACCAGCAGCAGCTGGTCAGCAGACCTTAAGGCTCTGCCTGGGGTGCAGCGCTGGAGGAGTTCAGCTATATAGGCAGGAGCCAGCCCATTTAGGGCTTTCAAAACAAATAAAAGGATTTTAAAATCAATTTGGAACCGAACTGGAAGCCAGTGCCGTGAGGCCAGAATTGGGGTGATGTGGTGACGCTTTTTGTGGCCAGTCAGAAGACGTGCAGCTGCGTTTTGGACTAGTTGCAGGCGTCTAATCAACAAAGAACTCTGCTAGCAACATAATGAAATTACAAAAGTGTAATGAAATAATTGAGCTGGACACTCCACCCTGACTGTTGAGTTCTGTTATTAATAATCTAATGTTAATATAAAATGTTCTTTTTGTCTGCGCTTGGAAATGAAAAGTAATTTGAGACTTTTAAAAATGATATTCCCACATTTGGTTGCAATAAAATGAAATAAATGCATAGAAATGTCACACCTTATGCCTGGTATAGAACATAAAGCCTGAGAACAGGAGGAATCAGGAATGTAATCTTTTTTCTCTATAAAAACAACAACAATGACAACAGAAAGTGAAAAACTGTGAAGCACATTATAGTTCTGTCTGTGGTGCCAAGACATTTTCCAAAGTGGAGGAAAACTGTATGCAGCCATCAGCATCAAAGAAAAGGAAGAGATCAAAAGGGATTGAAATAGAGAAATCCCCGGCAGCGGCAGACAGGATCATTAGAGAGTTAAAGAGAAAGAGTCTTCCTCAGCACTGTCACTTCATGCACTGAATCCTCCAAATATACTGTTGTCATTTATTTAAAGCAGGGGTGGGGAACCTTTTTCCTCTCAAGGGCCATTTCAATTTTTTCAACATCCTCCGAGGGCCGTACAAATTATTGACGTCTGCTTAAAATACTAAAATCACAGCCCATTCATTTGGCCTTTCTTTCATGCTGTGCAAAGAAAAAGCAACCTCTTAGTCCAGATATTTTACCATGATTCGCGCATGCATGCACGTGCACGGTTGTGGCATGACCACCAAAACAGAAATATATGGACACAAGATGTGTGCAAAAGTATTTAGTTTCCTATCCATGTGAACATGATTTAAGTGGGGGGGGGGTTTTAAATGTTGAAGTTAAAAGCATCAATCTGGTGCACTTTGAGAGCAACATTAGGAGATCTATGGAAACGTCTCTCAACACATATGAAACAGAACTAGAAGCAGATTTTCTTTTTCTTTATGGATATTTTACAAATCACTCCCCTTTCAAACTGTATTCTTGTTTATTAATAACAACTTTTTGTTTACTGTCATCTAGTATTTTATACCCGTTTACTGTATTCTCTTATTTTTTTATAACTATAATGATCATATAAAGATGTGCCTTTACCTCACTGGTAGTAGAAAACGCTTCTTATATTCGTTAGCATAGCTAGCTAACCAGATGCTAATAACAACAAAGTTATTGACTGTATGATCAGTATGACGGATGAACAGATCGCCACTGGGCTTTCAACTAAAGACACAGCCACGCAAAATCTGCGGCATGTGTACGGCTCCTTATGGCTACTGACATTTGTGAAGTCCCGGCCCGGAGCGGCGTTCTGGTGCTCTGCTCTCCGGCAGCTCTAAACCCCTGTCTGACCAGACATATACCACGTGATGACACGTTAGGCTCGTGTTGTGTTCAAGGACCCTGACCTTGGCCAGGAAAAACAGGCACTCGCTTGTTACATATTTTGCGGTCTAGATTTCTTAATTTTTTTTCTTTTTTGCGTGTTACATCGCGGGTCGTATCAAATTGTCTCGCGGGCCGTATACGGCCCGGGGGCCGGAGGTTCCCCACCCCTGATTTAAAGGAAACAACAATCTTAAGGAATCTGAGGGTGAA
This sequence comes from Pseudochaenichthys georgianus, assembly GCF_902827115.2. Classification (NCBI taxonomy): domain Eukaryota; kingdom Metazoa; phylum Chordata; class Actinopteri; order Perciformes; family Channichthyidae; genus Pseudochaenichthys; species Pseudochaenichthys georgianus. Next base: position 1,456,698 of record NC_047523.1, read on the forward strand.
ATAACGGCCTGAATGAGACTGGACCACAACACACTTCTCACTTCAGGGGCCTATACTGCGAACCTGGTTCAACCTAGCCTGGATATGTTTGAGTTAGCCGGTTGGCCTAATCCAAAACATACGCGCTCTCGCTAAACTGTCCTACGACGCTGGTTATCAAGTGGATCGCTCAAGCCAGCCGTGTCCTATCTAGTTAGGTGCGCGTTCACATGAAAGGGGTGGTATCTGGAGCATTCGACCAATCACAAACATGGAGAAGCGCACTGACAGCGCAGCGTCATACTTCCTGAATGAAAAGTGAACTTTAATACTAGTCAAAAATGAAGAAGTTAAACTTTAAACATCCATGACTTAAACACTTGATCAGGATCAAAGCCACAGAGCTGCACCTGCAAGGTGAATACAGCTGGAGCAGAACACGTGTTTGAATGCGTACATTAACAGGTTTATGATATCACTGCCCGTCTAAAACACGATCTGACTTCAATTACATTTGTCTCGAGTGTTTCGTCAACTTATGTGTTGCTTAAAATAATACTTCTGCATACAGTATGTGACACTGTGAGTGTTGCACGGCCAGATACGGCTCAGCTGACTCAGATAATAAAATATGTGATACATTATGAAGTGATATGCCGCGGACTGTACTTAATGTACTCTGATCCGGTTACTTATGTTGTGGCCGATATTTAAGTAAGCTTTCTTAACGCTAATGTTATAATAGTCAGATTGCTCTGAAGATGGAGGTGATATTCTATTCATGTTCACGTTCACACAGTCGGTGATTTTTGCCGGCCGTCTTTCCTGCGACGGCAGTTTTTCTGTATTTCCTTTCTCCTGTAATATGACTTGATCGCTTTAAACTCCGCACACTGAGCTCTGATTGGTCAGCAGGCGGTGCTTTCACTGAGTTGAGCTCTTAGCCTGCAACCTAACCTGGTCCCGACCAGGTTAGCTGCTTAGCATATATTACCATGGAGATCTAGCCTGCTAAAAAGAGAACCATCTTCGTAGGACCGGAAAGCCGGAGTTTGCCCTGAATTTAGCCGGCTAAGCGAACATCCTGCTTCGCAGTATACCCCCCAGGTCCAGAGAAGGTCCTCTGTGTGTGTTCTCATGTTGACTTGTTGTGATAGTCAGCAGTCAGTCTCCACATACGGCTGTATCGGAGATGTGCAATGTAGCACCCAGTTGTGGTTTACAAATGTTTTGGTAGAACAGTTCAAAGTCCACACTCAGAGGAGGATCTCAGTGTTGTGGTGGGGTTTAGAGTAAATACAGGATATGAACAAAAGATGTCTGAGGGGGGAGACTGAGAGTGATGACTAAGGCTAAGCTGTCTTCACCGTTGGACAACATGTCCCCCCCCCCTCCAGGACCCTGTCTGCAGTGTGTAGCTCCTTCAGTGACAGGCTGCTGCCTGATGTTTCATAAACCGCATGTCCTTCCTTCATTCAGCGGTCAGACCTCTCAATACATAATACAGAGTGTAAAATCACTGATGAGCAATAATACTGCCTGTAAATGTAAAACTGTTGAGCAATGTAGAATGATCGAGGGTCGAGTATCTTTTATGACTCAGGTTTATTCATTACATTACATTACATTGCATTTAGCCGACGCTTTTATCCAAAGCGACTTACAATAAGTGCGTTCGACCAACAAAATACAAACTTGAAGAAAACAGAATCATATAAGTACATCAGGTTTCATAGAGCAAAAACATTTCAAGTGCTACTCAACTGGCTTTAGGTAAGCCAGTCCTTTATTAGTATATAAGTGCTTTGTTAATAGTTCTATTGCTCGAAGTGGAGTCTAAAGAGATGAGTTTTCAGTCTGCGCCGGAAGGTGTGTAAGCTTTCTGCTGTCCTGATTTCAATGGGGAGCTCATTCCACCATCTTGGAGCCAGGATAGCAAACCCACGTGTTTCTGCTGATGGGAACTTGGGTCCCCCTCGCAGCGAGGGTGCAGCGAGCCGTTTGGTTGATGCAGAGCGGAGTGCACGTGCTGGGGTGTACGATTAACCATGTCCTGGATGTAGGAAGGGCCAGATCCATTCACAGCATGGTACGCAAGTACCATTGTCTTGAAGTGGATTCTAGCAGTTACCGGAAGCCAGTGGAGGGAGCGGAGGAGCGGAGTGGTGTGGGTGTATTTAGGAAGGTTGAAGACCAGACGAGCCGCTGCATTCTGGGTGAGCTGCAGAGGTCGGATGGCACATGCAGGTAGACCAGCCAGGAGGGAGTTGCAGTAGTCTAGGCGTGAGGTGACGAGAGCCTGGACCAGAACCTGGGTGGCTTTCTGGGTCAGCTGGGGACGCATCCCCCTGATGTTGTAAAGTGTGTATCTGCAGCAGCGGGTTGTAGCAGCGATATTTGCAGTGAAGGACAGGTTGTTATCTGGGTCACACCCAGATTCCTTGCAGTCTGAGTCGGGGAAACAACAGAGGTGCCGATGTTGATTGTTAGGTCAAGAGTGGGACAATCTTTTCCCGGAAGAAAAGCAGTTCAGTCTTGTCAAGGTTGAGCTTGAGGTGATGAGCAGACATCCACTGAGAGATGTCAGCTAGACAAGCAGAGATGCGTGTGACGACCTGGGTCTCTGAGCGGGGAAAGGACAGAATTAATTGGGTGTCGTCAGCGTAGCAGTGGTATGAAAAACCATGCGGGCTAATGACTGATCCGAGCGAGTTTGTGTACAAGGAGAAGAGGAGGGGACCAAGAACAGAGCCCTGAGGGACCCCTGTAGTTAATTGACAAGGGTCGGACTCCGACCCCCTCCAAGTAACCCTGTAGGTGCGGTCTTTGAGGTATGAGGTGAGGAGGGAAAGTGCAGAGCCTGAAACTCCAAGTTGTTGGAGAGTGCGAAGGAGGATCTGATGGTTCACCGTGTTGAATGCAGCAGACAGTCAATTTAGCAGTAAGTCAAGAGATTACAGTAGGCAGAAACATGACTGTCACTACCCGATCTGCAGTGCGCATGTGCGAGATGGTCCGCCATATTGGACAACTCCGTACGGCAACTCAAGTAGGACACTTGACACAATGGTTTTTGGCAAATCATAAAAATAAAACTCGAGAGAGATGAGTTATTGTTATTACAACGTGACTTCACTATTATTCAACAACTCTTTTTATTGGGTTATTTTATTTGGGGTTAAGTACATTGTCAGAATAAGTGAGAAATGGATTTAACTTCTGTTAGACAGCCATATGCCATACATTTTTGCACACATTCACAGTAAATATTTAGTCAGTATGATCGCTGTCTAACAGAATTTAAATTGGCGGACTTACGCTGTAGTAAAGCAGTACTTGCAAATGCCGTAAAGCATGCTACAATACTGTCGTAACAGTCTTAACTCTGTATGCATTGCATGCATATGTGACAGGCAATATCTCTATATTTTTACAACTTATTTACAATTTGATAATGTTATGTTTATCTTTATTTGTCTATGTTCACAAAATAAATAAAATATACTGCTACTTAATTTTAACCATGGTGCATTGCATCTTATGACATACAATGATTTACACAATGCCCAACTTTTGAACCTGTACGGAAACAATTCTTCCCAAAACTCAAACATAAGCATCCTCAATTATTTAAAAATGAAAATGAAAAACTAAAAATACTTCTCGGGGAATATAAAGAGAGCTGCATTGTGGCAGGATAGTTTGTCTCTGCCTGCCACAGTCTGAGGGAACCGGAATGAGCAGATACACCAGTCTCACATCTTATGTATATATATCATATTCTATTTTGTATTCATGTATTATATGAATGAAATGAATCGGTATTCCTTGTAAAAAAAACAACAAAAAAAAAAAAATGTTCTTAGCAGTTTGTTTTTAACTGTTAATTTGTTTATTTGTATATATTTTTGTATAGATGTTACAACTATACATAGCTTTGGCAATACTGTATGTACATATGGTCATGCTAATAAAGCTTTTGAATTGAATTGATTTATTTTAAATCACGGGAAATTAGAAAATAAAGCAAACATTTCAAAAATACAGAAAGATAAATAAAGAATAGAAGAAACATACTATAACATATGCTAGAGCTACTACTAGTGCTGTTTTTTTTTATTGTTGTACATTTAATTATTTGAATGTTGTTGGTGGTGTTTTGTTCTTGTTTCTCCCACATGAGGGCAGCAACGCCTCTGGCGGGCTCCTAATCTACAGCGAAGAAGAAGTTCCCGATGCAACAGCTAGGCATCAACATGCCTGCTGCTGTGATTATGGAGGAAAATTATGATAAAGTATTGGAGCAGTGTGAAGCTCAGGAGCTGGAGGTAAGCACTGAATCCCAACATATATTATTTCTCGCGACAACAATAAATGTTGCCTTACAGGTTACCTTGAAGGCATGACAGTAGTGTTTCTGACAGCCAGCCCTGCACCAGATGTAGCTAACGTTATGGCTAATAAGCTAGCTTGTTTTCACTTCTCTAACCCTGATTTTGCTCTCAGTCAAAGTCAAAGTAAATTATTCTATGAGTTCTACGACATAAACGAATCAGTGCTATACTCACAATGCCAGCAAAACAAACAGTACGTTTAGCTTTACTACTGAAACAAGCTAGCTAGTTAGCTTACATTTGATAGCCAGGCGTTGTTTGTGAAGAGAAGCAAACCCTAGTGTATTTATTTATCTGCATAACGTAAAAGATAGTTGCTTGGTTCACTGTAACCTTGTGACTGACTCATTACTTTGAGGGCAACATTGTAAGGTAACGCTATGGAGGCAATGCTATACTGTTAGCCAAAACTAAATAACACACTAACATGATTTAACAGACTGAACGGTATGTCCCAGCTACACTGCCGCACGCAACGGAGCTTAGTCTATCAGTGGATTACATTATGGATTGATGTGGGAAATACTCTTTTGGTTTGTTGCTAATATGTAGCTTCACTATTTAATTTCTCACCTGCATTTGTGTTCACCAGGCTCCAGGGGGCATTGCAACACCTCAAGTGTACGCTCAGCTGCTGTCGCTCTATTTACTGCATAATGACATGTAAGTACCATTATGTCTGAGGGTTTCCTCTTTATTCACACATTACATATTATGGGTAGGGGCATTATGTTTTGCCTTTTCCAGAGGTGGAAAAAGTACTCGAATGTTGTACTTAAGTAAAAGTAGAAGTTCCAAAGAGCAGGTATACTCTTTTACAAGTAAAAGTCCAGCATTCAAAGTCTTTCTTAAGTAACAGTACAGAAGTATTGGCATCAAAATATAATTAAAGTACCAAAAGTAAAAGTAGTGATTGTGCAGCTTGGTCCATTTCAGAATAATATCTATGATATGTTTTATAATGATTGATCATGAAAGTGTTCTCAAAGCTGGTGAAGGTGCAGCTAGTCTGAATGACTTTGTAGACTGCAGGGTAGCTGGTGGATTTACTCCAGGTGGAACTAAAGTCTGATTCAACACTTGATTATATTTACCATCATTCATCCAGATCTGTAAAGTAACTAAAGGTATTAAGTACATGTAGTAGAGGAAAAGTACACCATTTACTTCTGAATTGTAGTGGGGTAGAAGTACAAAGTAGCATCATATTGAAATATTCAAGTAAAGTACAGGTCCCTCACAATTGTGCTTAAGTACGGCACTGTGCTATGACATAGTACATGGCTAGCTTAACAACTAATACATTTGGTTTGGGAGTCGATGTGTGTGTTGCCACAGTAGGAACTGTATCTGAAGTCTGTTCAGGAATAACACTGCTGCCTACTGCTGCTCAAACCTGCACATTTCAAAGTGTCTTTTCTGACCTGTTCCGGTTGGTTCCAACAGGAATAATGGCAGGTATCTCTGGAAACGGATTCCCCAAGCAATCAAATCGGTAAGCATTAAAAGACACAAGGAGACATTGCTAAAGATACACGTGTTTGTCCTAATTGTGCTGCTTCATATGGTAGTTACTAAACGTACCAATTTCCAACTTGAAGATGCCGTTCGTTCACACGTGTATCCGATGGTATTGAACTTCTCTTCAGAGGCTCAGCTCTGAAGGACGTTGCTCTCTACATCAACGCCAATATGATTTGGTGTTTTAACGCTGTGAACCCATATTACGTTCAGATGGATTGTTTTCCTGGACACTATAATCATAGTGACCTCATGTTTAACTGAAACATATAAGTCATGTACACCTGCACCACTATTGGATAATAACAGCCATGCTTTAAAGCAGTAAGAGCTCAAACATAAATGTTGTTCAGTATCCCACCGTAATAATTCCATAACTCATAAGAAGTCAAAAATACGCAAGTTGGATTTCTTTGATAATTTCAACTTATTTTAAAACAACTGGAAATAAATAGATTCAGCTGACTGGGTAACTGCATACAACATGTTTCAAAGTGCCCACAACTGTTGACAATATTAGGGGACTTCAAATACTAGACATATTGAAATATATATGTTTACAACCTCTTCTCTGTAAACGGACTACAGTCGAGGTTTCACTGAATCTTTGTAACGTGATTCAGGGTCATGCTGAGGACTGTCATGATCTGTATGGTACAATATGTTTTCAAATACATTAACTGAAAAGTGTAAAAAACGTTTAAATGTGCCGGCTGTTTTATATTTAATGGACAGGTCACTTGAAATGTTGAAGTAGTGTGATTTAATATCCTCGCATTTGGGCAGGACTGCATACTAAATGCTTTTAAAATGCCTTTCCACTTCCTGTTTACAGGCAAACCCTGAATTAACATCTATTTGGGCTGTTGGCCAACGCATTTGGCAACGGGACTTTCCAGGGGTCTACACAACAATCGCAGCCTTCCAGTGGACAGAGAACATCCTTCCAGTCATGGAGGCACTTCGAGGTACAAATAAGGTCTTCAGTGAAGATTCACTCTGATTCCTTTGTGTCCTTCAAGCTCCTAAGACTTGTCAACACTTGATAAACATGATATTCACACAAAATGTAGCAAAATTCCATGTTGGGAAATTGATATAAATAGGATATTTGATTTCCTACACTAAAAACAGCTTAAAGGTGGGGTCTGTAATTTATTTCAGAAACACTTGTTATATTCCATGGAATGCTCTTAACATCCCCATAGCAATGAATACATTAAATGCTTTAACAATAAATACATAAAAACATCATCTGTGGAAGCCGTGGCGCTGTAAAAAGCACGACCAATCATCTGAGCCGGCTAAAGTAACTGGACGGCCTACCTGCCTGTCAGCCTTCCATCTGTGCACAAACTGATCTCGTGCCCTCATTGGTCATGTGTGCGTTCCTGTGTGTTGTGAGGAAGTGGCAGATTATTTTCCTCGTTAAGCGATCATTTAACCCAGGAGAAAATAACATGTTGGAATTTAGGAATAAATGAGACTCTTGAAAACACCTTTTCATTATCTGTCGCGGGGCATATATGTTGACGGCCAGTTCAGGTGGTAACATATGGTTGCAGTTGTTTGGGTTCCTGCATCATGTGATGCTTAACTTGTGCAAGAGTTTAAGAATAGCTTCTCCCTCTTGTTTACGGTTCTACTTGTTGATGTGCTTTGAATGGTGACGTGCAGTAGCCCATCATTTGCTTCCTGGTGGGTGTGGGAAGTTAAGAGTGTTTGAATGCACACATTCTACTCTTGCAAATATTCTGATAAAGCCGTTTTAAAAAAGGCATAAAGAACTGATATTCATAATGAAGGTCCTGTTAACAAGTACATTTGTATTTACAAGCATGCCATGTTGTAACATCTCTCAATTTGTCTGACAACAGTCCTCAACATACTTTTGTAAAGATAACCTACATAATTGAAAAACATTTACCTACGAATAGTTTATTTTTTTCATTTAACCGACACATAATTTATGATTTAATAATGATGTTACTTTGGTTGATATACATTTATTACTGTCGGAAGTATAGAAAATGACAAAGTTTCTACATTTGTGTTGTGATCTAAATAAATGATATTAATGGCAAACTAGGTAATATGCAACAAATGAAAGAAGTTAAAACAGTGAAAACAACACAGCAGTCACAGGATGTTGACGTTGACTTGTTTACTAATAAGATTGAGCTCCCTCTCTGCTGAGCCAGTCACATGGACCCGTGTTGTCTCGCTCCGTCCACCACTGAGAGAGGAGACGCTGGGACAAGTGACATGCAGCACTTAGGAGGGGGCCATTTCTGTGAAAAGATCCCGAGGCAGCAAGCAGGCAGGAATGTGTGCTCCCGTTGGTGGAAGGTATCAGATGTCACCAGCTGAGAGGGGCTGGTATAAAGGACCGAGCTGCCACCTCCCAGAATAGATATCAGCTTTTCACAAGCAGCAGCAGCAGCACACGCCAAGGGGAAGCTTCAGGAGTCTGACCTTGTTTTTGGTAACTTTTTAAAACCAACAAAGGGCACAACTTGTATTTGTCTCTCCTAAAAGAAGAAAACCTACTGGTCTAACGCTAGGCAGTGACATTATTATGGACGTCCAGAGGACAGGGTCTATTGTTCGGGCCCCAAGCCCAATGGATAGCCTGGAGAAGCAGCTGAGCTGCCCCATCTGCCTGGAAATGTTCACCAAACCTGTGGTGATCCTGCCCTGCCAGCACAACCTGTGCCGTAGCTGTGCCAGCGACCTCTACGACTCACGCAACCCCTACCGCTTCTCCGGGGGCGTCTTCCGCTGTCCTACCTGCCGCTTCGAGGTTGTGCTAGACCGTCATGGTGTGCATGGGCTCCAGCGTAACCTGTTGGTTGAAAATATTATCGACCTCTATAAGCAGCAGCAAGAAGGGAGCAACAGCGGGAGCACAGAACCCGCCCTGAAGCCTAAAGAATCCAAAGAGCCCATGTGCCAAGAACACGAGGACGAGAAGATCAACATCTATTGCACTACCTGCCAGACACCCACCTGCTCCATGTGCAAAGTGTTTGGCCAGCATAAGGACTGTGAGGTGGCACCTTTAGCAAGTGTTTACCAGACCCAGAAGAGTGAACTGAGTAATGCTATCGATACCCTGGTAGCTAGCAATGGCCGCCTGCAAGCCCTGCTCAACCAGATGGAAGATGCCTGCCGTGCTGTGCAGGAAAACGCTCAGTGTGCTAAGCAAGGTTTAGCGGAACGCTTTGACCTGCTATACGCTGTCCTTGAGGAGCGCAAGACCATTCTACTAGAGCAGATTGGAAAAGAGCAAGACGAAAAGGTGGCAACACTGCGGGCGCTGTCTCAGCGCTACAATGAGCGACTGCAGACCAGTTCAGAGCTGACGGACACTGCTGTGAGGGCGCTGGAGCAGGGGGGGGCTGCGGAGTTCCTGCTGGCCTCCAAGAGCCTCATCACGCAGACCAAGGATGCAGCTAAAAGCTCGCTGGGGGAAGACCGGCCAGAGCCAGGCTTCGAGAAGATGGACCACTTCACTTTGTCGACAGAGCATGTTGAGGCAGTGCTGGCAAAAATGGACTTTGGAGTGGTTGATGATGATGAGTTTGAGGATGCAGAGGAGGAGGAATAATGAAAATCTAACTAGTTGCGGACTTGTAGAAAAAACTACAACATGTGCCTTTGAAGGTTTTTGACACAATTGTTTATGGCAGGGACTGCATTTGATGTTGAAAGAAATCCAAGGTTATGGTGGAGGTGGGCGCCTTGCCCATACGTTCAGTGCAATATTTTAATGACATATTCATTGTTTTTCTTAACTTTTTTTATACTTTTGTACTTCTGAGCCAGTTAAATGGAGAAATTGGTCTAGATAATTGTTAAAATAACATGTCTTCAGATTGATTACACATTGTTTTCCTTACATGTTTCCTTTGATATTAGTTATTTGTGTTTTTCTCACTTTGTCCAAGTTTGTGTTGAACTGGTGATCAGCTGATCTGTAATCACCAAATGTGTCTTCAATGGAATGTGGAATAAAGCTGCATGATGTTAAGCTCCTATTTGCTTTATTTGCCAACCTTAAACATTACGTTTAAGGTTGGGAACATATAAAGGAAGGAAACTTAAAAAGACCCAGTATTATTTTAGGCGTTTGGAGTGCTTCCAACTAAATAGTTCCCAGTCTATGCTGCTCTTACTTGGCAATAGTCTGAATTTAAAAATAAAAGCCCTTGCCATGTGTGCTTTGCCTTTGCTGGTTAAAAGTGGGGGCTATTTTTAAGAGGTGAGAGGGTGAGATGATAGCAGCCCTGGAATAGACTTGCGGAAGGACAGGCCAGGTCCTGTTTCTCCTCCATAAAACTCTGTCCTCCCACTCATGGACGTCTTGCTCAGCAGCTCTGGAGTGCCAGAGGGCCACGCTAAGAAAGGCCGCTCCATTTGCCACACGAGTAATCTCCCAGCGGTCAAAAGGCCATGGCAAAAATACATGTCTGCCTGAGGACTGGGTTACAGAAAAGCCCCCGGAGATGACATGCATGGCTGTGTTGGGAGCATTTGCTCAGAGTCCACATTTTGTTTCTAGTTCACAACCAGGTGCGAGGAAGTTATTCCAACACAACAGGGAGTAGGGTTATGCGGTTTGATAGGTGCTGCACTAACATGGCACTTTTATATTAACTAGAGCAAAGGGAAAGCAACTCTTTCAGTCCTCTGTCAGACACAACAATGACCAGACAATACTGTTGTATCCACAATATTCTGGAACCAGACCCTTAAATAGTCTGCTTCAATCAGCATAATGGCTCAATGCCAACTTTGATTAAAACCATAACAAAATGATTCATAAATATTTTCAGAATGAGAAACACGTTTTTTAAAGGTCCCATGTCATGGCCCTTTCTACTGATCATAGTTCCATTGTTGAGGTCTACGAGAATAGATTTACATTGTGCAATGTTCCAAACTCACATTGGTTTCTCACAGCATCTCTGTATAGCATGTGTATTCACTCTCTGTCCTACGGCTTGTTGGAGCTCCTGCCCCCCCCCCATGAGCCTGGGCTCACACACACCCGCAGCCTGGCTGGGAGTTTGTGTGTGTGCCCAGGCTGAGTTCCGCGGTGTCTCGCCAACCCCACACCAGTGAGCCAGCTCAGTGTGTGTGTGTGTGTGTGTGTGTGTGTGTGTGTGTGTGTGTGTGTGTGTGTGTGTGTGTGTGTGTGTGTGTGTGTGTGTGTGTGTGTGTGTGTGTGTGTGTGTGTGTGTGTGTGTGTGTGTGTGTGTGTGTGTGTGTGTGTGTGTGTGTGTGTGTGTGTGTGTGTGTGTGTGTGTGTGTGTGTGTGTGTGTGTGTGTGTGTGTGTGTGTGTGTGTGTGTGTTAACCAGAAAAGCATGACATGGGACCTTTAACACATATGATGAGTTTGCCTTGGTGTATACGGTGCACACATAAACAGTCAAAGAAGATAAATTGTAAGAAAAGGACCCCAAAAATAATATGTATTTATAATATATCTACTGGCGAACTGGAAGCCTCTTGAACAGCAAAGTGCTCTTGACAAATCTCCGGCCTTCCCCATCACAGCTGTCTTTTCTCATCCCACTTATTATTGTTACTACTGCAACAGACGTACTGTTGGTACACACACCGTTGCTAGGCTATAAAATACCAAAGGCCACAACCCTGAGGCTTTTACGTGATAGCTGCAGGAGCAGCAGCAAATACGTGCCGGTGTGTGAGCTTTGTTGGGCCAGCCACTCTCAAAAGCTATCTCCACAAGCTACTGCACCATGTCAAAGTCAGGCAGGATAAAGGTGCCAGCTTTGACATTTTAGAAGTCTGAGCCAGTAGCTGTTGATAAAGCCTTCAGTGGTGTGTAGTGTAAGCGCTGCTCAGCTACAACATCCAGGTCCACCTAGCAGTATTAGTCAAATAGCTACTCCTGCTGATCTTATATCTAGATCTGGGCTAGGTTTAATTCATTTAAATGTGCGTAGTCTGTTACCTAAATTAGATTTTGTCCGTATTTGGGCGAGTTCGACGGATGCTGATGTCATTGTCTTATCAGAAACGTGGCTAGATAAATCCATTTTGGCCTCTGACATTTACATAAATGGTTACAGTGTATATCGTACTGACCGGCCTAAAAAAGGTGGTGGCGTTGCCATTTATGTGAAAATAAGTTTTGTGATGATGTGAGTGACCACTGTGTTGTGGCCACAGTTAGGGACACTAAGGTCCAAAAGGTTAAACCACGTGTCATCACAAAGAGAGACAAAAAACACTTTGTGGAGCAGGGTTTTTTACATGATCTGTTTGATTTTGATTGGGGTAGAATCAATCTGTGTGCTGATGTAGAAACTGCATGGTCTTATTTTTATCTTGGTATTATGAAAATTATAGATAGACATGCACCTCTGCGTACATTTAGAGTGAAGGGACGAAACAATCCCTGGTTTTCTGCTAAGCTGTCCAGTCTCCTTCATGAGAGAAATAATGCTTGGGCTAAGGCTAGGAAATCAGGCTCAGAGGTAGAATGGCTGCGTTTTAGGCAGCTAAGAAATAGCTTCACATCTCAAATAAAAAGTGCTAAATCAAAGTACTATTTGTCAGTTACCACAGAACACCTGAATAATCCTAGGAAATTTTGGAAAGCCATAAAATCGATTTCCACTGGTGATATCCCAAATGAGCTACCTCCGTGCCTCACCACAGCATCTGGCACTATATCAGACAGGGCTACTATGCTAAATTGCTTTAATGAGCATTTTGTGTCTTGTGGCTCTCGGTTTGATTCTGTCACTGACTGTACTTCTGCTTCTGTGAACGCTCCAATCCGTGACTCTGAACAATGTGGTCTGGAAAACCCTTTCAGTTTTACTCCTTTAACTATTGCTATTGTTCATGAAGCATTATCCAAGTTAGATCCTAGGAAACCGGCTGGCCCGGACAACGTAGAACCTTTCTTTTTAAAGATAGCTGCAGATTTTATTGCTCCACCTCTTACTTCTCTTTTTAACCTCTCCCTCAGCACAAATGCAATTCCAAAAGTATGGAAGTCTGCTTATGTCTTGCCTTTACTGAAAGGAGGGGAGGCAACTATTTTAAATAACTATAGGCCAATCTCTAAATGTTCAGTTCTGGCTAAGGTGCTCGAACGCTTAGTGAGTGAACAAGTAAAGGAGTTTTTATGTAAAAATAATATCCTATCTAAGCATCAGTCAGGATTCAGAAAGAAACACAGCACCATCACTGCCACGAAGAAAGTGGTGAATGACATTACTAGTATTTTAGATAATAAGCAGAGTTGTGCAGCTCTGTTTATTGACCTTTCCAAAGCGTTTGACACCGTTGATCATCGCATTTTAAAGCAGAGGCTATCAGTATAGGCATATCCAGCCTTGCAGTGGGTGGTTTGTGAACTACCTCTCTGAAAGGTCCCAATGTGTTCACTTTGATGGACTGTCTTCTGAGTGGTTAAACATTTCTAATGGTGTTCCACAAGGTTCTGTTTTAGGACCACTTTTATTCTCCATATATATTAACAGTGTAGGTGATAATGTGGCTGAAGCTACTTTACATTTGTATGCCGATGATACCGTGATGTACTGTGCCGGTCCCTCCATTCAGGAGGCTATTCAGACTCAGCTCTCTGAATTAAAGCTTCTTTTAAATGTGGATCAAACCAAGGTAATGCTCTTCTCAAAAGCTAAAAAGACACCAGAGCCTGTTTTAGATATTGTAACTACGCAAGGAACAAAACTTGAAGTTGTTGCCTGTTACAAATACCTTGGTATCTGGCTTGATGATTGTCTCTCTTTTAAACTTCATGTCAATAACCTGCTTAAAAAACTGAGGGTTAGGCTAGGGTTATTTTTCAGAAACAAGTCCTGCTTCTCGCTTGAGGCCAGGAAAAGGCTCTGTGACCTTTTGACCTGTGCTGGACTATGGGGATCTGGTCTATATGAATGCACCTGCCAATTACCTGAGCAAATTGGATGCTGCGTATCACAGCGCTCTGAGATTTGTCACAAATTGTAAAGCGCTTACTCATCACTGTACACTGTATACCAAGGCAGGTTTACCATCTCTCTCTGTACGGAGGCTCAGTCACTGGTACACGTTTATCTATAAAGCTTTGTTGGGTAAACTCCCGTATTACATCTGTTCTCTGGTAAAGCAGAAAGTTGCGGGCAGCTATTGTCTGAGATCGCAGGATGTGGTCTTGTTAGATGTGCCGAGAGTGAGGACTGTCTGAGGGAAGACGGCTTTTATGTGCAGCTCCACTTGCTTGGAACAGCCTACAGTCCAAATTGAAATTGAGCAATTGTATTTCTCTGAATGTTTTTAAGGCACGTCTGCACGAGATGCTTTCTGACACGATGGGTGTTTGTAAGTGTTGGTGAATATGTAAATATGATGTCCTCTATTGTTTGTTTTTATGTTGTGTTTATGTTTCATGTGGAACTAAATTGATGAAGGTCTCCCTTGTAAAAGAGATCCATGATCTCAAGGGACCTATCTGTCTGAATAAAGGTTTGAAATTAAATGAAATGCTTCATCTTTAGAATGCTTCAATTAACATGATCTATTTTTAAACGTTCATGATTGTGTAAAGTTGTATGTGCTTATTTGTTTTAGCTCATAAGTTCATCATAATCAGATCACAGTTTATTTAACAACAAATGCACCATTTCAATCAAACCCAGATCAGAGGCAGACAATCAGTTCATCCTCTGAATAGCTATTTATTTCAATCTCAAACGCACTCCTGTCAGTCCTGAAAGGGTTGGTGACTGTTTTTGGGGCGAGCAGCAGAACCAGGAGGGAAGCCTCTCCTTATAACCCAAACACACATTACCTATATTTGCAAGAACAGGAAAATAGAAAGTAATCAAGACTGTTTCTATCTGTAAATAAAAGCGAATGATACGTGTTTATGCTCCGTGATTTGAATTTGGTTTGTGCTTTGGACCTTGCTACACCCTTACACCACCTGTTATGAATATCAGGCGAGAGTTGTTATCATAACCACGTTGAAAGACGTACACACAATCCTAGTTCCTTCGTAAAAGCGCTCACCTAACATTATACCACCCTTAGTCCCCTCTGTCAGCCAATGATCAAAGCATAGAACCTTTAAAACCTGGACCTGTCCCTTGTTGTTGTTTCTCTCAGTGTAAAACCTGGACCTGTCCCTTGTTGTTGTTTCTCTCAGTGTAAAAGCTGGACCTGTCCCTTGTTGTTGTTTCTCTCAGTGTAAAAGCTGGACCTGTCCCTTGTTGTTGTTTCTCTCAGTGTAAAACCTGGACCTGTCCCTTGTTGTTGTTTCTCTCAGTGTAAAACCTGGACCTGTCCCTTGTTGTTGTTTCTCTCAGTGTAAAAGCTGGACCTGTCCCTTGTTGATGTTTCTCTCAGTGTAAAACCTGGACCTGTCCCTTGTTGATGTTTCTCTCAGTGTAAAACCTGGACCTGTCCCTTGTTGATGTTTCTCTCAGTGTAAAACCTCGTGCTAATTAGCAACACAAGAAACAGGACTCTGAAGTAACGTGCACGTTGCTGTTGCCCCAGTACTGTATGCTCTTTAAATAGAGCGCAGTCTCAGCATGTGTGCATGTTAGTGTGATCTGAATGTCCCTTTGTTGATGCGTCCTTCAGAGAGCACGCGGCAGAGGGCCTACAGTCTGGTGGCTCAGGCCTACACCTCCTTGGCGGCAGACGACTTCGCTGCCTTCGTGGGATACTCTGTGGAAGAGGCAGTAAAGGGTACGTTTGCATCCACACAGGAAATGTCCTCTTATCACTGTTATCGTGTAAAAGATACATGACATTAAGATCTACAGGTTTCACTATAGAACCATCCGGACGAGGTAACCCCACGGCGGCTAATTGAGCATTATGAATCTACTGGTAGAGTTATGGATTGTGACAATTCATGTGTTTAAATCATTCCTTGGGTCGTGGTGTGTTACTGGAGCTCAGCATTTCATTCTGACACTTGGAGCACACAGTCAGCAGATGGCTGACAGCGAACACATCGCACGTCTTGATGGAAACCTCTCCCTCGATAACTTTCCATTCTTTAAAAGAACTAAATGTCATCTCCAAATGATGTTGTTCCTTTATGTATTGTCATGGGGTGACGGCTCCAACCGGTGACACAACAGTGCCTTCTGACCACGTTGGAAAGGCTTAGGGTGAATAGTTACACTCGTTCACTCTCCCAGTCAACAGGTTGCATGTTCCAGTATCCTCTAAAGCTGTGTGACTTCCTGTTAAGGACGTCACATTCCCAACCGCAATGTGTCCGCTGATGAATTGCATCGTATTGCCATGAGACACACATTTGTACATTTGCTGATTGTGTTCTTCTCCCGTTCAGGCGTGGTGAGTCAGGGCTGGCAGGCCGACCCCGCTACCAGGATGGTGATGCCCAAAAAGCCCGGTAGGTGGCAGTATTGCTCTCTCCAACTGTTCACATCTGTTCTGTTGCCTGAACGGTCTTCTCTTCAGGATGAAGGCCGAGCCCGCCTTCTCCGATACACAATCAGACACGCCGACACTGGAGCAGGGATTCATTAAAGAACTATCAATTACTTTTTATTTTCCTGGAATCTCTTGAAATATGTGATTAGCTAAATCTGCTCTTGTTTAAGGTCCATATTTCCCTCTTCCATTCCCTTCCTTTTATTCCACTGTTTCTTTCTCCCACATCATCAAGTGTCCTCACGAGTTATTCATCGCTCTGTCTCCCAAGAGAAGGCTTCAGACCTATGCTCAGTGTGCTCTAGCAGAGAGGAGGGGGGGGGGGGTTAGGGTTGCCGTCTGTAAGCATCCAACATATTTGCTAAAGCATCTGCTGCGCACATGTCCGACTCAACAGGCTAACCCACTCGACCCCCCCCCCCCAACCATCGCTCCGCAGCTCTAGTGGTTCTAAATAGTGTTTAGGAATGGAGGTTGTTGATCTCACACAGGAAACCTTTCTGATGATTCTGATGATATGCAAAGAGTAATGATCTCCAAGCACATGTAGGTAGTGTTGTTAAACAGGTCGGGGGGGGGGGGGCAGTGAGCTCATGTGTTTCAGTGCGGTTCACTTAACCTGCTGAGTCAGGCTGAGTTAAAACACGTGCTGCTGAGCCACCAACTTAAGTGAGGGAGAAGAAGATCAATGGTGCTCGGCACAGAGAGAACCCCCCCCCTGACTCGGCTCTGCTCCTCTCCCCACAGATCCTCCCCCCGTCTCATTGGTTCCAAATGAGCAGCAGTTGGCCAGACTCACTGACTACGTGGCTTTCCTCGAGAACTGATAACCCACCAACACCACAGCCACCCTGTTTCGCTCGCCCGGTACAGAGGGGACATATGTGTGTAAGGACTCTTCTTTCAGCGATGTACCAACAACACACCACCATCTCTCGTGAGCGCTGCCAGCTCCAACATGGCTGTGTGTGTCACTCACTCGCTTCCCCTGATAACGTACAATCTTTCAGATGATGCATTATATTCTTCTTTCTTTGGCTCTGTGAAACTCAGCTGATGTATCCATGCATATAAAAGAGAAGCATGTTTGTCATCACTGTCAGTGTGTTTTATTGCTAAGACAACACACAATAGAAAGCGTACTGGACAGGTGGTCTTAAAAGAATCCCCCTACACGTGTTGCCAGGCGACCGAAGGCTCTGCAGACGCACAACAGTGTGAGGATTTCAGTCCTCAGACCTCATATTTTGAACTTCATGTTTTGGTGAATAAATATTATTTTGTTTCTATTTAAGTATTCTTGTATTGCTTTAAGAACGGAGGATGGTTCATTTAAAGGTGTCCAACATTAAACTACATTTGGCCTCCCTCCAAAAGAGTATTAGGCCTAAGGGAAATATGCTTTTCCAAAATGTCTTCCAAATATCAAGAACAATCGTTAAACTTTTGAGAATCAATCAAACTTGGAACGTATGCACACACTGTAACCATTACCTGGGCATTAATATGTTGCTAAAGTAATTGATTGCTATTTTCTACATTACGCCCATATAACTGGTAATATACCCTAAGACACATTATTAAACCATTGTTTGTTTGTAGCCTTTATGTAACCAGGTGAAGCCCCTGAGATCAGAAGATCTCTTCTTCAGGGTGAGCTGCAGGACATCAGTTACACATGTACCATCAAAACAACAGAACAACAATAAGGACGACAACAACATAATGTACAGGGTACAGTTTACAGACTCTGTTCACAGTGACAGGTACCGTGAGCATCAGACAGCACGGCACCCAGCGAGTTTCAGAGTGATGCAGGGGAACCAAAGAGCTCAGTTTCAAACAGCTTTGCAGACTGCTCCAAGTTAGTGGAGCTGCTCAACTAAAAGCTCTCTTCCCTCAGACAGTCCGAGCACTTGGCACATTTAATAAAACCACATCATGAGATCTCAGGCAATAAGTACTTTCAATTGGTCCAGAGACCAGAGAGCAGATATAAAGAGGTAGTTTACCCAGCATGGCTTTATAGATGAACGTGTACCAGTGACTGAGCCTCCGTGCAGGAAGTGAAGGCAGACCTGCCTCGGCGTACAGGGTGCAGTGATGAGTGCGTGCTTTACAGTTAGTCACACATCTCAGGGCGCTGAGATACGCAGCATCTAACTTACCAGCCAATGGGCAGGTGCATTCATATAGACCAGATCCCCAGAGTCCAGCACAGGTCAAAGGTCACAGTGACTAGCCTTTGTTACACTGTTACACCAATATTACTTTTATCACCCTTATGTTGATACACTGTTAGAACCATATAACACCCATGTAAAAGCAATACGACACCTGTATTACACGCATTACACCCTTAGACTCATGTAACACCGTTATTGAACCTATAATACCTATTATGGGACGGGTGGCGCAGTGCGCTGTGCAATGATCATCAGACCAAGGGGTGAAACCCGCTGCGTCTGTAAAGCCGTGTGTCCTTGGGCCCTTCAGCTGGACCTGCTCCTGTGGGTATTGTCCACAGTGACCATTGCATGTATGATATATGTGTAATGTGTATCTGTAAAGCGCTTTGAGCATCTGGAAAAGCGCTTTAATAAATGTAAGGAATTATTAATGAATTATTATAATACACTTATTAGAACCATGTTGCACTGTAATTACACTATTATCACACCCATTGTACACATGGACACAGCCTGTCAACATGTATCCCAAAGGATCCAGATACCATTCAGGGTTGAGGCCAACGTTATTTACAACATGTAGTCTTTAATCTGGAAAAGCTAAATGAAGAAACCGTTAGTTTGTCATTTACCTGCATCAACAGTCACATCATGTGTGAGGATGCATGTTCCAGCTCCCCAGCAGTGACTTAATATCTGTTGTGGCTGGTCTATACCTTGAGTTGCACTTACACCAAGCTTCAGTCCACACGCATGTCTGAGCACGAGTACAGCCAGTTTCAGAAGGATAACACATGCGGAAAATACACAATGTTCAAAGTGAACGATAACGGAGCGTCCACACTACAGCTTCAAAAAAATCTTGGAGCTGGGCGTGTCTGGAGCTTGGGGATTTTATTCAAGCAACACGACCAACAACCAATCACATGAATCTCCCGCCCCCCACATACAAAGCAAAAACCCCCGGGGATTTTATGCGAGCAATATATATATATATATATATATATAAACTCCCCAAACAGGCGAAAACCTACCAGTTTCCCCCACTGTCTCTGCCACCTCCCTCCATGCCTGGCTCCTCCGGTTTGTATCCCGGTAGGTGAAGAGGGTCTGGTCATACACAACCGGGTGATTCGCTACGGCGATAGTTAGTTTCTCCTCCGACTTCTTTTGAAATATAGAAATGAACGGCGGGATATCTCTCCCAGCTTAGACGCGGTTTGATTGGCTACGGCTTCAGCTGTCAGATTTTGGGAAACGGGATTTGATTGGCTGGCGCTGGCTACTCCGGCGTCTCCGGCGTCAGAAGTTGAACATTGTTCAACTTCTGTCACCGGAGACGCCTGAGACGCCTCGCTCTGCTACCCACAATTCAGTTCGGCGAAAAAGCGCGGCTACGTGACGTCACCCCATTGAACGTGAATGGGCAGCTTGGAGCTGTCGACGCTGTCGTGTGGACGGGCCGTAACCCTTACAATCAAAGCTCTGTGTCTGTAATTCACTTGAAGGAACACCATGGAGAGGTGAAGGACATTTCATTTTGCAAAGGCATATCTGGCTGCCATCTGTTCCTCATTTCCAGGAAGTAGATGGCTGGTGGTTAGAAAAGTCCCCACTTCTTATGTACTTGATTTGATCTGCATATAGCTTGAAGTGGCAGACATGTGATGTGATGTAGCGTGACTTCAGAGCCAGTCCTTGTCTGTGGTGAAGCAGAACCCATTTATTTCATGACATGGTTGACTCTGCTTTCAAATGGTCTCATTAGTGACCACTGCACACACAGACATTGCCATTGTGTTGACCTTAACTGTGAAGGTCCTTCATTTGTAACTTAAAACCAAGACTGTACTTCATTCCTTTATCATTCAGTATTCATGTGTTTCAGTAATACAGTCAACGCATCAAACTGCTTTCACCTATTGATAGAAATGTGTGTGTGCTTGTTGTTAAACTGGTGTTGACTTAGCCATGTGTTGCCTCAGCCAGTCAGTGAGAAGGTACCTGACCCGATCACTCCTCTGAGTCCGTCACATCCAGTGTGTTCACAGCCCCCCCCACTATGTTAGCCTGATGAAATGCTCCACTGAAGCTGCTCAGCCGGAGATAGACGTATATCAGAACAGAAATACAAGTGACATGTACCTCAATGTGGACATGTATGCACGTAAAACTCAAATCTAAATATCCAATGAGATGATGGGCTGTCCTTTGTGTGAGGCGTGTACAACTCATATTCCACTGCTAATAATGCAAAGGTCACAGGTTCAATCCCCGTATGGTCTACATGTGTTTTATGACCATACAAAGGGTGAACATAATGAAGCCATAGGCCTCTTTAATTATGGTGATAAATAAATGTTGATTTTTAATACATATATTTGTTTCTCTACATGTCTACAGTCTGTGTGGATGTCTAGTTTACATCACTGTTCACTGTTATTAAGCGAGCATATCATTTCAAGAATAGCATAAAGTACATTATGTTTAAAACCTGATTCTCTGTCTGCAGTCATTTGAAATATTAAACTCATAATGATGGTTATAAAATGTAATACATCAATAATAACTGTTGTTGATGATAGAACGTAGATAATGAAAACACTTATTCAAAGTAGTATGGTGTATACAAAGCTAAATGCAGATATAAGTATGTCTGCTCTGTTCAATAATGTTATGTGTTCCCTGCATGCATTTCTTCTGCTAGACAAACCTTTCTCTGCCCTTCAACGCACTTCACATGCTGAGAATAACACGTGTTTGTAATTCTATTAACACTGACAGGTAGACGAGTCACAAACACAGGACATCTGGGAGGCTCATAATAAGCTCATTTGAAAACCCTGAGTGAGCGTCCTGTAAACTAAATGAGATGCTATGCTCTTTAAAAGCCTTTCAGAGCAGTAACAACAGTCATAAAAACACAGTTTTACTACTTCATATAATAGAATATGTCAAGGAGTGTTGTGAAGCAAAGGTCCTTTTTTTCAGAATGGGCTCTTAGTGTATATTGTTTACTGCTGTGGGTCCAACAGCGAGTCAGACAGTCCGACAGCGAGTCAGACAGTCCGACAGCGAGTCAGACAGTCCGACAGCGAGTCAGACAGTCCTACAGCGAGTAAGACAGTCCGACAGCGAGTCAGACAGTCCGACAGCGAGTCAGACAGTCCGACAGCGAGTCAGACAGTCCGACAGCGAGTCAGACAGTCCTACAGCGAGTCAGACAGTCCTACAGCGAGTCAGACAGTCCGACAGCGAGTCAGACAGTCCGACAGCGAGTAAGACAGTCCGACAGCGAGTCAGACAGTCCGACAGCGAGTCAGACAGTCCGACAGCGAGTCAGACAGTCCTACAGCGAGTAAGACAGTCCGACAGCGAGTCAGACAGTCCGACAGCGAGTCAGACAGTCCTACAGCGAGTAAGACAGTCCGACAGCGAGTCAGACAGTCCGACAGCGAGTCAGACAGTCCGACAGCGAGTCAGACAGTCCTACAGCGAGTCAGACAGTCCTACAGCGAGTCAGACAGTCCGACAGCGAGTCAGACAGTCCGACAGCGAGTAAGACAGTCCGACAGCGAGTCAGACAGTCCGACAGCGAGTCAGACAGTCCGACAGCGAGTCAGACAGTCCTACAGCGAGTAAGACAGTCCGACAGCGAGTCAGACAGTCCGACAGCGAGTCAGACAGTCCGACAGCGAGTAAGACAGTCCGACAGCGAGTCAGACAGTCCGACAGCGAGTCAGACAGTCCGACAGCGAGTCAGACAGTCCTACAGCGAGTCAGACAGTCCGACAGCGAGTCAGACAGTCCTACAGCGAGTAAGACAGTCCGACAGCGAGTCAGACAGTCCGACAGCGAGTAAGACAGTCCAACAGCGAGTCAGACAGTCCAACAGCGAGTCAGACAGTCCTACAGCGAGTAAGACAGTCCGACAGCGAGTCAGACAGTCCGACAGCGAGTCAGACAGTCCGACAGCGAGTCAGACAGTCCGACAGCGAGTCAGACAGTCCGACAGCGAGTCAGACAGTCCGACAGCGAGTCAGACAGTCCGACAGCGAGTCAGACAGTCACTCCCTAAGCGTCCAGGAGCGACGTTTGGTCAGTGTCCGTGGCGTGCAGTTGTGACGCTCCTAGGCTCCTTCAGCGTCATAAAGGGACGCAAATAGCTTTCAACTGATTGCAATGTATTCCCATCTGCGTCGGGATTTGACGCTCATGGAAGCACGGCATTCGTTTGTGTCGGCTGCCCTTAAAGGCAATGTGAGCATCCATTCCCATTGGATAACGGAGAATTGTACACCCGGAAGTAAGTATTCCCCTTACTGTCGATTGATTTTACAGTGACTACTCATCGACTAAAAAACACCAGATTATCCTTGTTAATTACACAACATTGATTGGTTTAAATGTGTGCAATGCTTTTGTATTTTTCCCCTTCGATTCGGAGAAACAAATATGTTTTCGGAGTAAAGGATGGCAGAAGACACTACACTACCCAGAGTCCCCAGCTATCGTTTGGACTACACCATTCCAGTCCTATTAGTCTGTTAACGTTATTTCACCTGTTTTCATAAATGCAAGGTTAGAATATGGATGACTAGAAATCATTTTTTTCATCAGACTAGCATCTCACGGCTTCCATACCAACCTCAATTTCAGCTTGAAAGGTTCCTCACAGAGGCAAACAGCAGAAAGCAAAGGTTAAAGGTTCATTCATACAGTATTTAACACTTATAAGCGTCATTACTCCTTTTAGCAAAAGCTGGTTTTACGATGGAAAACCAAGACTAGATGTTCTGGTGAAGTGTTCTGTAATGACCTGCAGCTGCTGTTACATAAGTGACTGTCATCACTTCGAATGCCTGTTTGCAGACTTTCTCTCAGCTCCACACATGTGGCCTGCGCCTTTCCGCCAGACCTTCTTTTGAAGAGGCTGACATCACCGCTCCTTATTATTAGTGCAATCCTCCTTTTTGTTAAAGAGGAACACAGAAGAAAACAGACAAGCTAATTATTAAAGTGTTGACCTTGTCATATTTTATACATCTATTTATTTCCTTTTTAATATTGGAATGTTTTAATGAAACAAAGAAACCCCTGGGGATCTTTTCCAGAGACATGCCTCTTCTGCAGATGTCAACAGGAACAAAGGTCCCTCCTGCCTCTACATCTCTACATCATGTATGCCTGACACAAGGTTACAGGGCTGGGGGGTGCTGCAGAGGGCTTCTCAGAGGTCGACACTTTAGGATCCCCCTTGTGCAACTGCACAACCTAATGGGAGGCCATCCACTGAAGATGTGGGTGGATCTATGATGGAGAGAACTGGAGGGTCACATCGTGGAGGAGGGTTGCAACAATATGAATGGTTCAGGCTGGCTGATATATTATCCTCATGTCCAGGTTCATATCAGCATGTAGTGTCTCTACTTTAAAGAGTCCTCTCCTGCTGATGTTCAGGTGTATATCAGTATGTAGTGTCTCTACTTTAAAGAGTCCTCTCCTGCTGATGTTCAGGTGTATATCAGTATGTAGTGTCTCTACTTTAAAGAGTCCTCTCCTGCTGATGTTCAGGTGTATATCAGTATGTAGTGTCTCTACTTTAAAGAGTCCTCTCCTGCTGATGTTCAGGTGTATATCAGTGTGTAGTGTCTCTACTTTAAAGAGTCCTCTCCTGCTGATGTTCAGGTGTATATCAGTGTGTAGTGTCTCTACTTTAAAGAGTCCTCTCCTGCTGATGTTCAGGTGTATATCAGTATGTAGTGTCTCTACTTTAAAGAGTCCTCTCCTGCTGATGTTCAGGTGTATATCATTATGTAGTGTCTCTACTTTAAAGAGTCCTCTCCTGCTGATGTTCAGGTGTATATCAGTATGTAGTGTCTCTACTTTAAAGAGTCCTCTCCTGCTGATGTTCAGGTGTATATCAGTGTGTAGTGTCTCTACTTTAAAGAGTCCTCTCCTGCTGATGTTCAGGTGTATATCAGTGTGTAGTGTCTCTACTTTAAAGAGTCCTCTCCTGCCGATGTTCAGGTGTATATCAGCATGTAGTGTCTCTACTTTAAAGAGTCCTCTCCTGCTGATGTTCAGGTGTATATCAGTATGTGTGTCTCTACTTTAAAGAGTCCTCTCCTGCTGATGTTCCGGTGTATATCAGTATGTAGTGTCTCTACTTTAAAGAGTCCTCTCCTGCTGATGTTCAGGTGTATATCAGTATGTAGTGTCTCTACTTTAAAGAGTCCTCTCCTGCTGATGTTCAGGTGTATATCAGTATGTAGTGTCTCTACTTTAAAGAGTCCTCTCCTGCTGATGTTCAGGTGTATATCAGTGTGTAGTGTCTCTACTTTAAAGAGTCCTCTCCTGCTGATGTTCAGGTGTATATCAGTGTGTAGTGTCTCTACTTTAAAGAGTCCTCTCCTGCTGATGTTCAGGTGTATATCAGCATGTAGTGTCTCTACTTTAAAGAGTCCTCTCCTGCTGATGTTCAGGTGTATATCAGTATGTGTG
This sequence comes from Pseudochaenichthys georgianus, assembly GCF_902827115.2. Lineage (NCBI taxonomy): Eukaryota > Metazoa > Chordata > Actinopteri > Perciformes > Channichthyidae > Pseudochaenichthys > Pseudochaenichthys georgianus. The sequence goes on from NC_047523.1 coordinate 1,481,751, forward strand.
TCTCTACTTTAAAGAGTCCTCTCCTGCTGATGTTCAGGTGTATATCAGTATGTAGTGTCTCTACTTTAAAGAGTCCTCTCCTGCTGATGTTCAGGTGTATATCAGTCTGTAGTGTCTCTACTTTAAAGAGTCCTCTCCTGTTGATGTTCAGGTGTATATCAGCATGTAGTGTCTCTACTTTAAAGAGTCCTCTCCTGCTGATGTCCAGGTTCATATCAGTATGTAGTGTCTCTACTTTAAAGAGTCCTCTCCTGCTGATGTTCAGGTGTATATCAGTATGTTGTGTCTCTACTTTAAAGAGTCCTCTCCTGCTGATGTTCAGGTGTATATCAGTATGTAGTGTCTCTACTTTAAAGAGTCCTCTCCTGCTGATGTTCAGGTGTATATCAGTATGTAGTATCTCTACTTTAAAGAGTCCTCTCCTGCTGATGTTCAGGTGTATATCAGTGTGTAGTGTCTCTACTTTAAAGAGTCTTCTCCTGCTGATGTTCAGGTGTATATCAGTATGTAGTGTCTCTACTTTAAAGAGTCCTCTCCTGCTGATGTTCAGGTGTATATCAGTATGTAGAGTCTCTACTTTAAAGAGTCCTCTCCTGCTGATGTTCAGGTGTATATCAGTATGTAGTGTCTCTACTTTAAAGAGTCCTCTCCTGCTGATGTTCAGGTGTATATCAGTATGTAGTGTCTCTACTTTAAAGAGTTCTCTCCTGCTGATGTCCAGGTGTATGTAATGTCTCTACTTTAAAGAGTCCTCTCCTGCTGATGTTCAGGTGTATATCAGTATGTAGAATCTCTACTTTAAAGAGTCCTCTCCTGCTGATGTTCAGGTGTATATCAGTATGTCGTGTCTCTACTTTAAAGAGTCCTCTGCTGCTGATGTTCAGGTGTATATCAGTATGTAGTGTCTCTACTTTAAAGAGTCCTCTCCTGCTGATGTTCAGGTGTATATCAGTATGTAGAATCTCTACTTTAAAGAGTCCTCTCCTGCTGATGTTCAGGTGTATATCAGTATGTAGTATCTCTACTTTAAAGAGTCCTCTCCTGCTGATGTTCAGGTGTATATCAGTATGTAGTGTCTCTACTTTAAAGAGTCCTCTGCTGCTGATGTTCAGGTGTATATCAGTATGTAGTGTCTCTACTTTAAAGAGTCCTCTCCTGCTGATGTTCAGGTGTATATCAGTATGTAGAATCTCTACTTTAAAGAGTCCTCTCCTGCTGATGTTCAGGTGTGTATCAGTATGTAGTGTCTCTACTTTAAAGAGTCCTCTGCTGCTGATGTTCAGGTGTATATCAGTATGTAGTGTCTCTACTTTAAAGAGTCCTCTCCTGCTGATGTTCAGGTGTATATCAGTATGTAGAATCTCTACTTTAAAGAGTCCTCTCCTGCTGATGTTCAGGTGTATATCAGTATGTAGAATCTCTACTTTAAAGAGTCCTTTCCTGCTGATGTTCAGGTGTATATCAGTATGTAGTGTCTCTACTTTAAAGAGTCATCTCCTGCTGATGTTCAGGTGTATATCAGTATGTAGTGTCTCTACTTTAAAGAGTTCTCTCCTGCTGATGTCCAGGTGTATGTAGTGTCTCTACTTTAAAGAGTCCTCTCCTGCTGATGTTCAGGTGTATATCAGTATGTAGAATCTCTAATTTAAAGAGTCCTCTCCTGCTGATGTTCAGGTGTATATCAGTATGTAGTGTCTCTACTTTAAAGAGTCCTCTCCTGCTGATGTTCAGGTGTATATCAGTATGTAGTGTCTCTACTTTAAAGAGTCCTCTGCTGCTGATGTTCAGGTGTATATCAGTATGTAGTGTCTCTACTTTAAAGAGTCCTCTGCTGCTGATGTTCAGGTGTATATCAGTATGTAGTGTATCTACTTTAAAGAGTCCTCTGCTGCTGATGTTCAGGTGTATATCAGTATGTAGTGTCTCTAATTTAAAGAGTTATCTCCTGCTGATGTTCAGGTGTATATCAGTATGTAGTGTCTCTACTTTAAAGAGTCCTCTCCTGCTGATGTTCAGGTGTATATCAGTATGTAGAGTCTCTACTTTAAAGAGTCCTCTCCTGCTGATGTTCAGGTGTATATCAGTATGTAGTGTCTCTACTTTAAAGAGTCCTCTCCTGCTGATGTTCAGGTGTATATCAGTATGTAGTGTCTCTACTTTAAAGAGTTCTCTCCTGCTGATGTCCAGGTGTATGTAATGTCTCTACTTTAAAGAGTCCTCTCCTGCTGATGTTCAGGTGTATATCAGTATGTAGAATCTCTACTTTAAAGAGTCCTCTCCTGCTGATGTTCAGGTGTATATCAGTATGTCGTGTCTCTACTTTAAAGAGTCCTCTGCTGCTGATGTTCAGGTGTATATCAGTATGTAGTGTCTCTACTTTAAAGAGTCCTCTCCTGCTGATGTTCAGGTGTATATCAGTATGTAGAATCTCTACTTTAAAGAGTCTTCTCCTGCTGATGTTCAGGTGTATATCAGTATGTAGTATCTCTACTTTAAAGAGTCCTCTCCTGCTGATGTTCAGGTGTATATCAGTATGTAGTGTCTCTACTTTAAAGAGTCCTCTGCTGCTGATGTTCAGGTGTATATCAGTATGTAGTGTCTCTACTTTAAAGAGTCCTCTCCTGCTGATGTTCAGGTGTATATCAGTATGTAGAATCTCTACTTTAAAGAGTCCTCTCCTGCTGATGTTCAGGTGTGTATCAGTATGTAGTGTCTCTACTTTAAAGAGTCCTCTGCTGCTGATGTTCAGGTGTATATCAGTATGTAGTGTCTCTACTTTAAAGAGTCCTCTCCTGCTGATGTTCAGGTGTATATCAGTATGTAGAATCTCTACTTTAAAGAGTCCTCTCCTGCTGATGTTCAGGTGTATATCAGTATGTAGAATCTCTACTTTAAAGAGTCCTTTCCTGCTGATGTTCAGGTGTATATCAGTATGTAGTGTCTCTACTTTAAAGAGTCATCTCCTGCTGATGTTCAGGTGTATATCAGTATGTAGTGTCTCTACTTTAAAGAGTTCTCTCCTGCTGATGTCCAGGTGTATGTAGTGTCTCTACTTTAAAGAGTCCTCTCCTGCTGATGTTCAGGTGTATATCAGTATGTAGAATCTCTAATTTAAAGAGTCCTCTCCTGCTGATGTTCAGGTGTATATCAGTATGTAGTGTCTCTACTTTAAAGAGTCCTCTGCTGCTGATGTTCAGGTGTATATCAGTATGTAGTGTCTCTACTTTAAAGAGTCCTCTGCTGCTGATGTTCAGGTGTATATCAGTATGTAGTGTATCTACTTTAAAGAGTCCTCTGCTGCTGATGTTCAGGTGTATATCAGTATGTAGTGTCTCTACTTTAAAGAGTTCTCTCCTGCTGATGTCCAGGTGTATATCAGTATGTAGTGTCTCTACTTTAAAGAGTCCTCTCCTGCTGATGTTCAGGTGTATATCAGTATGTAGTGTCTGCAGGGTTGGGTTGTAACGGAATACATGTAACGGCATTACGTAATCAGAATACAAAATTCAAGTAACTGTATTCAGCTCGCGTTACATTTGAAAAACGAGTAATCTGATTACAGTTACTTTCGTAAACCTGAAGTGAATACATTTCGGATTACTTATTGGAATTATTGGTGGAAAGATTTCCTCTTAACATGTAATATTCATTACTAAAGGTACAGCCGATTCGAATCATCAGAGCCGCCGCAGATGGACCAAAAAAGCGGGTCCGCTCGCTCAGTGAAACAATAACAACGAAACATGGAGGAACAAAAGTCTGCGTTTAAATCGCGTGTGTGTGTATAGGTGTGTGTGGTTAAAACACATCAGCCTGCGGTCGCTCTTTAGCCTTACTGATGATTATTTCTGAAGGTACACACAGTGAAGGCGGTGCGTGAAAGGCGGTGCGTGAAAGGCACTGCGCCGCGCGCTCCTCTTCTCAGAGGCGGAGTCAACCCTCCCGCTGCCTCCTGGCGCTGCAGAGAGTTCATGAAGTGAAGGAGGTGTTCCTTCTATAAAACAGCTGTGGGCAGCAGACACTGTGAAAGTCACACACATGAATTCATAGATCAAGGCAGACTGGTGCACACACTCTCCTGTTTTGCCAATCCGGTGCTTAAACAAATATAGCTCTACACCCCTGGCCGAAATGTCCTTAAAATGAAGTCCGAGTTCGACATTTTAATTCATGTCCTGCCAACACTGGCAGGACAGAAGGCGACACGCCCGTTCTAAGCATGTTTTTAAAGCTAGGGTAAATGAAATGCTTGCTGATACAATGGGCACTTGTAAATGTCTATAACTATGTCGCCTGTAAATATAATGTATAATGTCCTTTATTGTTTTATGTTTCATGTGGAACATATGCTGCAGGTCTCCCTTGAAAAAGAGATCTATGATCTCAATGGGACCAATCTGGATAAATAAAGGTTTGAAATGAAATGAAATGAAAGCCGTGTCCCTCTCCTCACATCCCAAGCTGCATCCCCAAAACGTGTATTATGTTGTTACATCGTTTCAGATGTGATGTTTCAGTGTGCTCTTGATACGCCATTAAAACAGTAAAAACACGTTCAGTTTCCTTTTGCTTTTTGTGTCTCCTGTTCACCAAAACATACCCAGGAAAAAGAAAGTAATCCAAAAGTAATCTAAAAGTATTCTGATTACGTTACTTTTTTAAGGCACGTAACTGTAACGGAGCGTCCACACTACAGCTTCAAAAATAGCTTGGAGCTGGGCGTGTCTGGAGCTTGGGGATTTTATTCAAGCAACACGGCCAACAACCAATCACATGAATCTCCCGCCCCTGACATACAAAGCAAAAACCCCGGGGATTGTATGGGAGCAATATATATATATATATATATAAACTCCCCAAACAGGCGAAAACCTACCAGTTTCCCCCACTGTCTCTGCCACCTCCCTCCATGCCTGGTTCCTCCGGTTTGTATCCCGGTAGGTGAAGAGGGTCTGGTCATATATGGGATTTCAAAGGTCTTTTATTTTGAAACTCCACATCAGAATGTCCTGATTTTTTCTGGGTGAGTAGATGGGGTGTCCTTCTATCACCCTGCAGTGAGATGAGTCTTGGATCAGGGAGAGATTTCGTTTTATTCTTATCTAAACACAGGGCTGATAGCTCATATATGGGATTTCAAAGGTCTTTTATTTTGAAACTCCACATCAGAATGTCCTGATTTTGTCTGGGTGAGTAGATGGGCTGTCCTTCTATCACCCTGCAGTGAGATGAGTCTTGGATCAGGGAGAGATTTCGTGTTATTCTTATCTAAACACAGGGCTGATAGCTCATATATGGGATTTCAAAGGTCTTTTATTTTGAAACTCCACATCAGAATGTCCTGATTTTGTCTGGGTGAGTAGATGGGGTGTCCTTCTATCACCCTGCAGTGAGATGAGTCTTGGATCAGGGAGAGATTTCGTTTTATTCTTATCTAAACACAGGGCTGATAGCTCATATATGGGATTTCAAAGGTCTTTTATTTTGAAACTCCACATCAGAATGTCCTGATTTTGTCTGGGTGAGTAGATGGGCTGTCCTTCTATCACCCTGCAGTGAGATGAGTCTTGGATCAGGGAGAGATTTCGTTTTATTCTTATCTAAACACAGGGCTGATAGCTCATATATGGGATTTCAAAGGTCTTTTATTTTGAAACTCCTTACATTTTACATTTACTCGTGGTAGTTATACGTAGTTTGTTTTAAATAATTATTGATCACATTATATAGTACATATTTCTTAATTGAATATGTTTGGTTTGTTTTTATAGGTGCTTTTGTTATTGGCCGAGTAAGCGCTGGGATTTTACCGTGATGCTTCTAATACTCGCGCACCCCAATATCACGTGCGGGCTGGCTTGACTGTGTTTTCCCAAGTGGAGGCTGGCTTGACCGCAGTCCAATTGGGAACGTAACACGTGGGGGATCGTCTGGGATAATTAACTACTTTCCGGGGGTTATAAGTGGTTTTGTACAGCTAAAAACTATTTGGTACGGTTGTGTGCAGTTTTAGCTGAGTATGGCAACTTTCGATTTTGAGTCGTTCTTGGTCTGGCCGTCCTATGAGCAGCTGGACCGGTGTAAGAAGGATGACCTAATAGAGATAGCGCGGCACTTCAGGCTTGTGGTAAATCGGCAGATGTTAAAGAAAGAATTGAAGGCGTTGGTGGTAGATGAGATGGTGCGAAGAGAGGTACTTGTACCGGCTGTACCAGCTGAGCTACCCGTGTCCGAAGTTCTCACTGAGGGCCTGTTGCGCCGTGTATCAGCCGCACCATCTACTGAGCCGTTGAATGTGTCTAACGTAAAACGAGAGGAGAGAGAGTGCTATTACTGTAAACAATCTGGACATTTCATCGCCAACTGCGCAACGCTGAAGCGGAAAGAGCAGCGGCAGAATATGTCCCCACCAAACGGTATTGGCCTAATCACCCATACCCGTGCACAGGCGAGTAAAAGTGTTCCTGATGTTTCATTATCTGAGCCTGTGATGGTGGCTGTGTTTCCCGATGAAGCTGTGTCCGGGGAGAAGCCAGAAATGGTGGCTCCCCCTCCTCCTCGTGAGGATGTCGCGAGACCGGCGCAACACGCCGGCTCAGACAAGCCTCTAGACTTCTTGACGCTCCCGGTAACCCGAGAGCGTCAGCTAGTTTATCGAATCTTGGTGTTGGTGTTAGTTCTACAACATGTTAAGATTCATGTTGGACCCAGCCTTTGGCCAATTGTGATGTCTGCATGTTACGATTCATTTATATTCTGCCCCAGCGTCTCCAAGCACAATCAGCGGCTCCTGCAATGGGCTCTGATTGTGCGGGATTACCACAGACAGTTGAGTTGAGATGTTAGTGTGTGTGTTATTAGGAGTTCGTGTGTTAGGTTCACAAAACTGGGTTTGTGTTTTAGGGGGGGGTGTTGCGGTTGCGGTTGCTGTTTGTCTGCTCCTTAATCTGCCTGTGAGTGTTTTCAGCTGTGTGTTTATGCAAATGAGCTGTGTGGTTGCTCCAACATCCTTGGCTGCACATCCCCTGGTCCGACTCTGAAGATGGTGATTGGATTGACGGCGTCCAATCGCAGCGCACAGCCGGCGCACACCTGCTGGGGAGGAGTACAAAGGCTGCGGACTATCACCACTCTGGGGGCTCTGACATGTGGACAGACGCCGCTCGCTACTTGCTCTAAATCAGGGGTGTCAAACTCAATTTCATCGCGGGCCACCTTCGCATAAAGGTTGCACTCAAAGGGACGGTTGTACCTATATAAATATGTATAAAATAATGTATTATATTACATTATTGCCTCTGAATTGGATTATTTTCAGATAGGATAATAACTTAGTAATTAACTACGTCTGAAAGCAGAAGTCAAGGCCAAATAATTGCAAGTCTCTTCAGTGCACATGTCACAAAACAAGATGTATTGTGGGACATGTAGTTTATGGGCAACCTGCTTCTGTAAAGTAGCATGTAACCGTATAATAAACATATTATATTCTTTGCAAGCTCTTGCGGGGCCACATAACATGAAGCCGCGGGCCGGATTTGGCCCCCGGGCCTTGAGTTTGAGACCCCTGCTCTAAATAGAATTCTGTTAACTGGTTAAACTTGTGTGATTAGTAGTGTCTCGAGTAGCTTAGTTAGAGTGTAGAGTAGGTTAGTTAGTGTTTAGAGTAGATTAGGATTTTGTGACTGTTGCCTTTTAGTTTAGCTGTGTGTTTTGTATAAATGTCCTGTGTTAGTCTGTACCACTTTAAAAGTGAGGTTTTGTTTCGTTCTTTATTTAGCATATTAGTATTTATTTCCCCTGTATGCCTTTAGACTCCTCTTGAGTCCTCCCTTAGTTTGGTTATCTGTCAACCTGTGCCCTTTTGGCCCTTTGTGTTTGTTTCAGGCTGCACGCCTTCCATTTTGTTTACCGCTGCTATTTAAAATAAATCACCTACACGTATACCAATCTGGTCCTGTCGTTTCCCTTTCCTTCCCCCCAGCCAATTGGGAACGTAACAGTGTCTCTACTTTAAAGAGTCCTCATGCAGCACCTCTTTTCACCCTCTGTCTGAAACCAGAGCCCAGCCTGCTCTGATTGGTTAGCTGGCCGGCTCTGTTGTGATTGGTCAACCACTTAGAGATGGCTCGCCCCTTAGCCTATCACATACAATTTGTTGGATCGCTAGCCAATGGAAGCACAAGTGTTACATGATTGTTCCCCCACAGGTAGTTCTTTGTTTCAACAACAAAAACATCCATAAGAGATAACGCTTTCTTACAGGTTGGGGCCACGAATCAGCAACTTAGTGGGAACTGACCCTGTTGCGATTATCCAACTGAACTGTGCGTGGTTCGGGTAGCAGGCCTGATGAATAGTGGTGAAATAAGCCACTTGTTCTTAAACTCCTTTTAGTCCATACACAAGTCCCAACAAAGTTCATGTGGACTGGTACTTGGAGAGGTCCCAGTTCACCTCCTGGGCCCTGCCGTGGTGCCCTTGAGCAAGGCACCAGACAACCCCCTTCACCCCTCCACTCCGCATAGCTCCCCGGGCGCTGCCCACTGCTCCTGGTGCTAGGATGGGGTGAATGCAGAGGTCACTGTGTGCTGTGCTCTGCATGTGTGACCATTAAAGAGGGTTTCATCCTCCAATCTTATTCTAGTATGTTCCCGCAGCAGAAAAGAGAGTTCTGGACACGGTGTCATCGCAGGGACACAAGCTCAGCCTCGGGGTCCGACTGACAGCAGCCTACGCTTGGGTCTGGCTCTGTATGTGAGAAGAACTTCATCTGGAGAGAACATTGGGATTTAGCCTGTGCAGACCGACATGCACAACAAGCATAATGGGACCTCTTTGATTTAAAAGAGAGAGAAAATGATTGAAAAGCGTAAAACAATCTTCCTGCATGAACTTCTGCTGAGCATCATGTGTTGCTTGCAATGTACCGAGGACTACACGGAGCACATGAGTTTATCTGTCTGAATGGTTCCTTGACAGAGTTGTGGTGTGTGTCTGAGTTATGACCAGTGGTGGGCGAAGTACTCCGATGTGTGCAATCTTCACTTTAAGTACCAAACACTTCTTGACGTAATGATTATGCAGAATGTTCTTTTCAGGTTAATATATATCCATTTCTGGGAATATAATTATTGATAAACATGACTCAAATGTTGCAGCTGATACAGGGGGAGACCTTCATTTTTAATTAAGTAACAAGTATATATATATATATATATACAAAAGTGGAAAGTACAACAACTAACTCAAATGGATACATACATAGAGTTGTTTTTAGTTGAATGTAATGGAAGAGAAGAGAAGAGATACCAGTAGGTAGCGGACGGTGTTCAGTTGCAGTTAGCATTATGTAAGGGACTGACATGACACTGCGCACCATAATCAGATACTAAAAGCTTTATAGACAAGTTTATTCATCTTTTGTCATAAGAATCCATGTTTGGATAAGAGGAGAACAAGCACATTCTCCTTTCCCCCACATGTCCCTTTGCTCCTCCTCGGAGGGGGTGCTGTTCCAAAGTGTCAGCAGTAAAAGCTCCCTCACATCCACAGAGAAATGTTTCCATGTGGGACGATGAGTCATGAGCAAGAGACCGGAGAAGAGTCCAAGAGGATGTGGGAGAGTGAAGAGTGATGAGACAGGGGGGTGGAGAGAGGAGGAGGAGAAGAGAGATGGTGGGAGGAAGAGTGAAGGAAACATTTGAAGAAAGAATGTCCGTTGAGTGCCGGGTGGACACATGTCTGAGACAAACAGTGGACATGAATTACAGCTGGAGTGAATGTACATTCTGCAGCACGACATGGTTGAGGCGATAGGATTGTTACAGACGGCAGCATGGCTACATTCAAATGGTGTGTGTGTGTCGAGTTGTGTACACAAAGTGATGTGTGTCATTACCAGCCACAACCTGATCCATCAGTCACTGCTGCTTACCTGACCGAGCATGAAACACAACATGTTCTAGAGACAGATGTGCTTTAACTATAGACACATGTTAATGAAGGACTCTCCAAACCCATGCAGTCCCAGGTCCTGCATCTCGGACGGGATCATGAGAACCAACAGAAGGGAAGGGAGAATTCCATTTCTCCCTGCAGCTGTTTTCCAAGTGACCTCAGTAAGGGTTCCCAGATAATGGCCGCAGGCCAACGCATCTCTCTTTCGGGGAGATGTCCTAACCCTCTGGTGAGAGTCAACACATCCAGCAGGCCTTGCTTTGGCTTCAACTGCCTGCCCAAACTGAGGGTCTTTCATGAGCCCACCTTCATCGTGTCCTGCTCCTGGGGACGTCACATTACAATGTGTGAAGTGAGGACACACAATATGTTGCTTCTTGTTCAGCTGTATAGCTCTAACCACTTCCATCGTCGTGTTTAAGATGGGACAATTACCCATGCCGTTGTGAGCTCGGCGTTGAAGCACATTTTTGTTGTGACCAAACTGTTTTACTACAACTTCCATGTGCGTCATTTGGCCCAAAACACTTTTTTCAAATCGACATGATGGGAAACAGACGTCTGTAAAGGAAACTTAAGTGGGCAACGCTGTATGGGCCCGGTGGATTTGGAAGGACGACAAAGGATCCTGGGAAGATCCGGGTATTTATGTTGTCAAGAGGCTGTCTAAGATAGATGATAATTAAGGAGGTGTTTGGAAATATTTTACATTTACAATCCAACTATGAACTCATCATGCTGAAAAGTATTATCTGTGTATCTAAAGCCTGACTTATCTCCTCCCTCTGGGCCATAGGGCTCCATTGTTGCAAAGTCAATACAAAGTGAACACACATATACCCAAATGCACACTTTACTACCGTTTGTTTCTTGGAAGCTGGAGTGCCTAGCTGTTTTACAAAAGGCTGAACCTTATTGGCCATGATCGCAGTGTGGCTATAAGGATGTTGCTCTTTTATTTAATACTAAATACATTAGTTATGGGATGGATGAAATGTCCTGTTTGTGTTCAGGCTGAATTTAAATCATGTGTGTTTTCAGTGCCAATGAGTTAAAGGAATGGTATGCTCATGACACTCATTTTTAAATAATTATCATCCGATAAAACAGACCAGTCTCTGCCAGTCTTTTTTTTTTTTTTTTTAATCCGATGACATTATCAGTGATTTTAAACTGATTATATACCGAAATAACATCAACACTGTGGGCGCCGCCATTTTCCGGACGTGACGTAAACCATGCGTTTGGTTTTCGAAGACACGTTGATCTCCATGTTATTTACTGTAGTTTCTCTCTTCAAATATGCCTCACTGTATCGCGAAATATTGCCACAATTCTGATAGGAACAATCCACGGAATGCTCGGTTCCATCTGTTGCCAAAAGGTAAGCGTAAGAAGTACATTCGGAGGCAGTGGCTAGCGAAATGTGGCCGGCCCGAACCGAAAGATTCACAGGCTCATGTATGCAGCGAACATTTCAAATTTGCGGACGACTACTCTGAGAGTATGGTAAAACATAACATGGGATTTATGGAACAACCATTACTTAATGGAGATGCAGTACCATCGGTCTTTCTGGTGTCATCACCGACCAGGACACCAGTTCGGCCAGTTGAGAAATCGCCCTCTGCAAGTGTGAAGCGACGGAGGAGCAGAAGTAGGGCTCGGAGTAAGAATAAGGTATGTTATAGCGCATTTCCATTGCAGCGGCTAGCCCCGTTTTAACGTCCTTTAGCGTCCAGGCCAGGACAGTTTTTGGTGGCCTTTCCATATAGCGTAGTACCGGCTAGTGTGTATTTTCCCCCAGCTTTTTCCGGCCCCATAACATCGTGATTCTATGGCCAGGGACAACGAAGCTGAGTATGCTAAACTAGAGAGGGAATCGCTAGCAAGGGTGGTACTACATGCATACATATAGTATCTTATATCATCTTCCCATTATACACACATGCATTTCCAAACATCTGGACTATATATGTTGCAAATGTATTATCTTTTCAATTTACACACGGCATCTATTGCACGTCTGTCCGTCCTGGAGAGGGATCCCTCCTCTGTTGCTCTCCCTGAGGTTTCTCCCATGTTCCCTTTAAACTGTGGGTTTTCTCCGGAAGTTTTTCCTTGTACGATGTGAGGGTCTACGGACAGAGGGTGTCGTATTGTCATACTGATAAAACATCAAAACTTCTTCCTCTGCTGACGAGTCCGAACTCAAATACTCCACCATGTTTCCGTGTGTTGACAAAGTGAACGCATGGATGACGTCACGACCATCACGTGACTACTGAAAATGGCAAAAATGGCGGCGGCCAGACGGAATATAAAGGTTTTGATAAAAAAGAGCTATAAAATCATTATTTACCGGGGAATATCGCTGATTTCTTCAGGGTATGGTTTAAACATAATGTTTCGATTAATTATCTAATGAGTGGACCATTCCTTTAAGGATAGCATGCTTGTATGTAACACATATGTTGGATATGGTCAACACAAAGTCTATCAAATGCTGACATACTGGCACATATTTTTCAAGTGATTAGGAATATAAAGTACACGTATTCCCAGTAATAATACTTTGTGCAAAAGGCCCATACTACAGCCAACTCCTGAACAATATTATAAACATAGTGAGAAACTAACATCCTGTTACTGGCCGCTTCTCGCTGCCATGTCGTGTGGAGTGCATCAAAGGCAGGCAGCGACATTCTGGCAACACGATTGAAAGAAAGTCCAACCGAGAACAACAGCGTTCTGTTTCAGTAGAAAGGGTCATTTCAAACAGTCGGATTGTTCGGAATGTAACATCGCTACTGAGTACGGCCTTACAGGAGAAAATCAACTACAGCAATAAAGAATTGGACCAGCCGTATTCTACCTCTACCACACAGCTGTATAGCGCTGTGTGTGGAGCAGGGTTCCACTCACATCCAGCCTGGGAGCTCAGAGCAGACACTCAATGCAGAGAGCCGATAGTCCGTGTCGTGTTATTATGTTTCACTTCCTCTGAGTCTCTGAAGCTTTGAGTCACTCAACGTCGCAGACCCAATGTACACGCTGGATTGTCCTCACAGTGAGATATCTGTGAGGGTACGGGTTATCTTTAAAGACACGATGATGATGAGGTGGTTCTGTTTTTCCAAACCGCCATGATCCACCATGAGGTGCACACATTGCTTCAGTGCTATCATCTTGATCTGTGCGCAGGTACAGACCACACTGAATAGATAGAGGATTGTTTGACATGGGTCCTATTTTATTAAAGAGAACATATCATTGACAACAAACCTCTTTTCAGTACCTGTCAAATGCATTTCAGTGTCTGAAGGGGCCGGCCACACTGTGAGGGGAAATAAGAAACCCAGTCAGTTGTTTGTGGCCGTTCTGTCAGAACACATCTGATTCAACAATATATTCAAATGTGGCTCATAATAAGTTACCTGCAGGCTCCAGGGGTTGAAAGTAACTAAGTACATTTACATAAAGGTATCCAAGTGTTTATGACACGTTAATGCATCACTAAATATACTGCAGTGATCAAATATAAATCATTCAGGAAATGGCCACTTTGGATAATAAGTACATAACTTGGTAATAAAGTATATTTTGCTGCTAATGCTTTTGTAGTCCTGCTGTATTTATACACTGCGGTATTATGAGTTGTACTTAAGAATAGGATCTGAGTACTTCGTCCACTGGCAGGCTCATTAGAATGTACCAGCCTCCATCTGAGGATATTTCAAACTTGAAAACCTTAAAAACTGGTCGACCATATGTTTTTGGAAAGCCCATCAGAGCAGACTGAAGACAGGTACTGAAGACAGGTACTGAAGACAGGTACTGACACAGAACGTTACCGAGGGTCTTAGTATGTGCAGACCATGGTTCAGACAGACAGCATGATTTGATTCATGTGTCTTTTGAACATGTAAGCATTTTTTTTGTATCAGTTCAAATAGTACAAATACCCTAAATATATAATGTATGTAGTTTCCCAGGGATCCCAGATGCTTGTCGATAAGTCGATCCTTTAAAATGACTTACAATAAATAAATAAATAATAATGACGATAACATATTGTATCTGCCAGTGGCTGGTTATGCTATGATCTGCATTCTAAACGGTGGTTATCAGAACCTGAATAACCGCAGTATGTATCCGATTCCCAGAACTGTCTGAGTTCCCATGTCTGAAGAACAGCTGCACCAAATTAAAATGTGTGTGGTGACGTTTTAAAGCTGAGAAAATGTGCTTTGAGGCTGAGATGTGTGTGAAGCACATCTTCACGTGAGACTGCCGTAACAAATGTAAGGAATATCTATGACAAAATGAGCTGAGCAAAATGCTGTGGGAAGACTGCATGTGTGCACACGCCCACGTGACAGCAAGAAGACTGGTTCATCCCACACAATGCCTCCACACACAATGCCTCCCACACACAATGCCTCCCACACACAATGCCTCGCACACACAATGCCTCCCACACACAATGCCTCTCACACACAATGCCTCCCACACACAATGCCTCGCACACACACAATGCCTCCACACACAATGCCTCGCACACACAATGCCTCTCCATTCAGAGGAACAGTAACTTTAGGGGCAAAGCTGCATTCAAAATAAGACAAAACAAACTGATTGTTATGTACAGTTCTTGTACTTTAATTATGTTGCTGCAAGTGTTTCTTTGGTTGCCATTTTAATGCTGTATTTATCATCATCTAATCAATCAACACACTCTCACTCCCTAAGCGTCCAATAGCGACGTTTGGTCAGTGTCCGTGGCGTCCAATTGTGACGCTCCTAGGCTCCTTCAGCGTCATAAAGGGACGCAAATAGCTTTCAACTGATTGCAATGTATTCCCATCTGCGGCGGGATTTGACGCTCATGGAAGCACGGCATTCGTTTGTGTCGGCTGCCCTTAAAGGCAATGTGAGCATCCATTCCCATTGGATAACGGAGAATTGTACACCCAGAAGTAATCATTCCCCTTACTGTCGATTGATTTTACAGTGATATCTGCACTACTCATCGACTAAAAAACACCAGATTATCCTTGTTAATTACACAACATTGATTGGTTTAAATTGTGTGCAATGCTTTTGTATTTTTCCCCTTCGATTCGGAGAAACAAATATTTTTTCGGAGTAAAGGATGGCAGAAGACACTACACTACCCAGAATCCCCAGCTATCATTTGGCCTACACCATGTGCTCTGTTTGACAAACCCCGTTTTTTTCACCATTCATTCCGATGGCTGGCGTCTATGTCACGTGATCTTCAAATTTCTCAATGCGTTTTGATGTCATTTGATGCGAGAAATATGAGTTGTTATTTCAGATTATGTGTGCAGTGGATGTACATGATCTTTAGTTTGCTAGTTATTACGAAGATTACTTCAGGAAATCGCGACGTTTTCATTGTTACCAAGGTGGTTGCTAGGGACGCTGCTGTCGATATTATTTCTGTTATGTTGTGTAACTGTTTAATGGTGTTATCTTTATTGCTACCCCCTTCCCCGTCAATGTATAGTGTTGGTCCACAGCCTAAACATATTAGTTTAACAAAATCCGCATCTAAAGATACGTTATTTCCCCCCTGTGCAATTCCAGGCTCACATCTCAGAGCACATTGTAGTGCCGAGAGATATGGAGTCAGAGGCGGTGCATCGAAGGTACAAAAGGGAACTTTAATCACAAGCTGCAAAGGACATGTTGTCGGGTCGCAGCCCGGGTCGACAAGAGAGAGAGCCAAGAGGGCACACCTATTTATAGGTAACCCATAACATGTCCGTGTGGGAACAATAACCGCAACTGTAGTTCCAGGTTTGAATTATGTCCCAGTGGTTAAATAGGTAGTCACCACACAAGCCCCCCCAGAATTCAAACATGGCAAAAAAAATATATATATCCCCACGTCCGTGGAGGAAGCACCACAAGGGCCGAGGAGGGTGGGGCCGCAGGTGAGGACCGGGCCATGGAACGGGCCACGAAAGGGGGCCGCAGGAGAGGGCAGGGGCCCTAACGAGGGCGAGGGCACCCACACCGAGGGCGGGCCGTCGTAAGGGGGCCGCACTAGGTGTTGCGGAGAACCCAGCAGGAAAGAGGGCAACCCGGCCGCAGGCAGACGCACAACGGCGGCGGGCATGAAGTCCTCGGCAGGCGTCGAGGTATCCCCGGAAAAAAGGGCAACCCGGCCGCAGGCAGACGCACAACGGCGGCGGGCATGAAGTCCTCGGCAGGCGTCGAGGTATCCCCGGAAAAGAGGAGCAGTCCCCCCGGGAGGAAGGAGCACAACCCGGCCGCAGGCAGACGTGCCGCGGCGGCGGGCATGAAGTCCTCAGCAGGTGCTGAGGCATCACCGGGAAGCAGGAGAGGCCAGACAGGGTCCCGGAGCGCGCCACCCATGGGCCGATGGAGCATGGGCGACGTCTGGAACTGTCGAGGCGAGAGGGGGTCCAGGAGTGCACCACCCAGGCGTCGATGATACCGTGAGTGGCGTCTGGAACCGCCGTCGAGGTGGTGAAAATAATGAGAGTGTCCACATGAGGTCAACCGGCTGGTCGAACCTCCTCTCCGGCACCGGAAAAAAATTGTTAACAGTCAGATGTCAACACGTCGTTAGTTGCTAGCCGTTAGCTGCCGCTGTTAGCTGTCGTTAGCTGTTAGCCGTTGTTAGCTGTTAGCTGTCGTTGTTAGCCGTTAGCTGCCACTGCTAGTTGTCGTTAGCTGTTAGCCGTTGTTAGCTGTTAGCTGTCGTCGGTAGCTGCTAGCCGTTATTAGCCCCTCGTGGTTAGCCGCTAGTCGTCGTCAGCTAGCGCAGCCAGGACATGCAGCCGCACGCCCCGAAGAAACAAGCCCACGAGGTAGCAATCGAGTTGCTGGTCGACCCAGCAGGTCGTGCATCGACCCCCTGTTGGATGGAAGGCTGATGCGGGAATGGCGAGCAACGTCCCCAGCTCTTCTGCGGGGCGCGCACCGAGCCTCAGTCCACGTGCCGGTGGCAGCCACGGACGATTCCAAAAATCCCCGGCATTTCGAGAAAGAAACATGAGTTCCTTTTGCCGTGTTCGGGTCCGTCCCGGAAACTTCTCGAGACTTGTCAGGGTCACCAGTGTAGTGCCGAGAGATATGGAGTCAGAGGCGGTGCATCGAAGGTACAAAAGGGAACTTTAATCACAAGCTGCAAAGGACATGTTGTCGGGTCGCAGCCCGGGTCGACAAGAGAGGAGAGGAAACCAAGAACAACGAGGTAATAGAGAGGAGCTTTATCCGTACGCAGTGAGGGAGAAGAACGTGTTAGTACAACTAAAGGCAATACGGACTAGAGCACTTGCAATCATTATTATAAGCCATCATATTATTATGTGCCCATAACATGTCCGTGTGGGAACAATAACCGCAACTGTAGTTCCAGGTTTGAATTATGTCCCAGTGGTTAAATAGGTAGTCACCACAACATCGTCATTAACAAATACCGGAAACAGACCAAAATAATAATAATACCTTATTCCGAGTGTGCTTGCTTTTCTCTTTGAAAGTCATCACATAACGGCATTGTAATACACGGTTCGGCTGCATTACATATTACATATCTGCCGTAGTTCTGTATTTATAGAGCCCTGATGAGAAGACAAACATGAGGAACTGATAACGTGACGTGGATCATAAATATATCAGCCATTAAACAACATCTTACATTTCTTTTCACACAATACGTCTCCTTGCAGTATCAACACTAATTCGGCTCACTTTTATATTTGATCCAATTGGTAGATAGGCTGTATTTACACCATAAAGGTGCACAGCTGATATAAAGGGACACCTGGTGGTTAAAGCATGTTATTGAATTTCAATATTTTTATTATTAGATATTAATACGATCCCTATAAAGTATATTCATTACTCGTTATTCTCTACTAATTGTTAATTAAAGACTGTATGTAATGACTATTTTGCACATCCCTTTCAAGATTTCAAGATTTTCTAAGGTTTATTGACATATCATATAGGCCCACACAACTGTGGTGTAGTTCTGCACTGAATGAAAAACTTGGGTTGCAGGTTCCTCAACAGTGCATTACAAGACATCTATCAATATTTGTGCATACCTCCAGCAATGTTAACTATGTTGAAGCACTTATTTTAACTGATATTATACATAATGTATTATACTCTTATAAGATGTATGTAGATATTTCATCTCCGGCCTTGTCAGGTATTGAACAATCAATAAATAAAGAACACAGAATTGTTGAATATAAAACACAGAATTTATGTGATTATACTAAATGATTTTCAAATAAACACAACTGCATATTTAACTGTTACACATGCTGATGTAACGCAAATGTTCCAACTTGGGATCAATAAAGTATATCTTATCTTAAGCTGATCGATGGCTACTGCCATATTTGCACAATGTGCCTCTGAACCTTGACAAGTGCATGTTTCAGGCTCATCAATTAATGTAATGTAATGTTATCACAGGGGTCACACACATAAGACCAGCTGTTAAATAAAGCTCTTCTGACCTTAGCTGGCATGTGGGTATATTAATACTGCCCATAATGGGCACCATTTATTAATTATATGTTTTAAATGTGAGTGTTTCCTGTCCCCTAAACCTCCAGGGATGTACACAGTTTAATACTGGCAACTTCTTATTATGGGAAATACGAAAACGTCTTTTAAAACTACAACTCCCAGTTGAGACGTGCCATAGAGAACATGTTGCGAAACAGAATAGCCAGCATGTGTAGTTCTGGGGACGGGGTGGGGGAGGGGGGACGCGGTGGACCCGTTCAAATCCAGTTTTGGACAGTCTGCCGTGGTTCCATCCCATTTCAAGTGCTGTTCGAGAATCGGCTTAACCCTCGGAGCACACTCTCCAATCACAGAGCTTGAGGACTATCACGGGGTTTGTCAAACAGAGCACATGGTGTAGTCCAAACGATAGCTGGGGATTCTGGGTAGTGTAGTGTCTTCTGCCATCCTTTACTCCTGGGAATGGACGCTCACATTACCTTTAAGGGCAGCCGACACAAACGAATGCCGTGCTTCCATGAGCTTCAAATCCCGACGCAGATGGGAATACATTGCAATCAGTTGAAAGCTATTTGCGTCCCTTTATGACGCTGAAGGAGCCTAGGAGCGTCACAACTGCACGCCACGGACACTGACCAAACGTCGCTATTGGACGCTTAGGGAGTGAGAGTGTGTTGAATCAATCAATCAAATAAATAAATAAACTGCATCTCCCTAATTAAAGCCACATGTTAAAAACATTTTTAAATATATATGTAGCAAAAAGTCATTGGTTCTACAGAAAATAAATGTTGAAATCTTGAGGTAATATTGATGTTAGTGTTGTCCAAGTTGCTGCATGTTGTGTGTTTCCCAGCTTCAACAGAGTTGTGTAGTGAGGGCGAATTGTTGTAGGCGGCGCGGAAGCTCGCATCGCGCCCTCCACAAAAAGCAATGCGATTCTCTTTTGCAGAACATTAGCAATGTGGACAAACATTGATGAGGTTTAACAGGTTTTGCTCAGCAGGATAATCTCGACATAGGGGAGAGTGGGGTAAGATGACCCCCCCTTCATCTAGGGAGCTGTGCACATGTTGTCATGTGACTATACATTCAGGAAGCACCCATCATTGGCTGTGATGGAGAGAAGCACATGGGGAAGTGGTACACGTGTTTCTCTCACAATAAACCGTGTTGTGAGCCACGCGCTGGGGGGTCAACTGAGCCAGCGGTTTAACGAGGCACTGACGTTGAGTTAAGTCTCTGCAGTGTAACATTTTACAACTGATTTGTTTTGGATGTTTTAGAGGTGTCACTACAGTGCAGACACAGAAAGGATGATATCTTCTTTTCTTACGTCAGGTTTAAAAGAAGACAGAAGACATCCTGAAGTAAAGGTTCTTGTTGTCATGTGACTTCTATCTCATTGTTCCTTGCCTAGAAGACATCTTACCCATCTCTCCCCTATTCACGCAACTTTGTGATGTTTGAATCTGAATTGTAATCACCAAGGTTAGACTATAAAGAACCACATCATGATCACATGGCTGCATCACAACCCCAATCTAAAGGCAGCCTCTTGTCGGCATGATGGCGTTCTGTAGTCTCTTGTAGTCACTTGTTAACAACCGCCATCTTTATGACACATAGAAGCTTCACACAATCTCAATCTCATCTTTTCTGATGTATTTTATGTCGTAGAACAAAACATTAAAATCCCTTCAGCTGCGTTTAACCACAGACCTTCTAAGGCTTCTTACCACAAAAAACGTTGACTTTGAGAAGAGAGAACGGGAAGGGATCAAATAGTAAATTATTTCCGGGTTTCACGAGTGGTTTCTGCCCAGCTCTATAGTGGACACACCAGCATGATGGATGTGATTGGGTATGGGTAGACTCTGTCCGACCTCTGGCCCCACCAGCAGTGCATTTCATCCCAGCATGTAAAGAAGCTTGCTTTGGGAAATGTGATAGAGATAAACAATAGTGCAGGCAGTTGCTAGAAAACAAATCAACACCACGACATGCACGGGGTCTGTAGGCATGTGACTTTGCACTGCTTGGCAATCTGGGATTAATATTGTCCAACAAACAAAAACAGTTTTCTTTTGAGCAGCTCCATCTGTCAGCTCCATCTGTCAGTTGTTCTGTGCCAATACCCTTATTTGTTACATGACTGTTTCCATTAGTGACAAATACAAAAGAGGGTAAGTAAGGCCACTTGTCATTGCAAGCTTATTTGTTAAATCAATTGCTGCACCACAAGCATAGTAACAGATAGGGACACTATTCCTGACGGCAATGATATCACTTGTTATCAGTTCTCCATCCTGATTTCCTTTTCTGAACAAAGAAATAAGAACATCTCATAATATTTGAATCAGATGTTTCTGTAATGAGCGACAGACTTTTCACACGGCTGACTCAAGATGGAAAGAATGTTTTCCTCTAAGACTAGACCTAAGGAGTGGGTTGAACTCAAGTTGTACGACTGCCACAGCAGGAAATGAAGAAAAAAAGAATTAAGACATAAAGGTGTCTTCAAATGGTTTTTCAATTCACTCTTTGTATTATGGACCAAATTAGGCAGACAAAATCCTCCAGTCGTTTTTTGCAATCCTTTTTACACAACCCTGTCTCCTAAAAATTACGTTCCCACAGAACTAAACTGCATTCTCAATTACTTTTAGCTAGAAACATATTTTCTCCCCCATTACGTTTCCTATGAACATATCTCAAATACGTTTATTTTCTACATATCTTCTAGAAACGTATTTTCTCCCACGTTACGTTCGTTATGAACGTATCTCAAATACGTTTATTTTCTACATATCTTCTAGAAACATATTTTCTCCCACGTTACGTTTGTTATGAACGTATCTTAAATACGTTTATTTTCTACATATCTTTGCCATTTATTGTCTTGCTTATAATAATGATAATAGTCATTTATAAATATCATTTTAGAGCACACATTTGAAATCGAGAATCGGGCTCGATATATGGTTACATTAAAATCAGTAGGCGAGGCTGTCATTTCGCCAGCTGTTACTCTCCTGAGCGAGGCAGAACATAATAGTTTTTGTTAAGTATTACTTTGTAATATCACCCTTACTCCATGTTTAATGGTACGTCCCATTGTGACGTCATAAGCAAGTGCGGAGCGCTATATGTCTCTTTGTTTGATTACGCAGCACTGCCATGCTGCTGGTTCATGACCCTGAATAAATGGATGAGAGAAGAACAATGACGGCGCATACTTTATTAGTTTAACAGGTTATGGGCCCAGACAAAGCTGGACTCATGTTAGTTTTCCGGAAGAAGTTTAACGTGAAGAATTACACGGGACTTCTACAAACTATGTGGACCAATAAGTAAAGAAGTGGCGGGAGATATTACACGCGACGTATTACGTGAGAGCCCAATGCTAACAAGCTAGTTTAGCAAGCTAATCGCTGTGCTAACAAGATGGCAAGCAGAGCAACAGGAGTTTTCGCGCCACAGCTTTTGTTCGATGAAACCGACGATAAGTATGACCTTTGGGAAACAAGATTCTTAGGCTGCCTACATATCCTGAAATGAAAAGAAACTATTCTCCATGAACCCACTGGAAATAATCCTGAACAGCTAGCAGAAGACAGGAGAACGAATGCTGAAGAATATTGAAAGAACATTATTCTGTAAAAAGTAAACCACGGATAATAAACCTCTACACGTCGTTGACCAAGCTACACATGACACAGCGAAAGTGTTAGCGACTACCTTATACGGGCGGAGAACTTTATCACGGCTTTGAGGGAAACAGGTGAGACCATGAGCGACAGACTCATAATCGCCATGATAATAGGAGGACTACCAGACACCTTTAAGCCACTGGCTGTTCATGTAACGCAGAATGAAGATAACGTTACATTCATAGACTTTAAAAGGAGACCGCGTGTATACGAAGAGGCAGAACAATGGACGATAAAAGAAACCACAGATAACGTGATGGAAACTAATGTTAGACGAGGCAGAGGCCCCGGCAGGATGTCTGCTAACAATAGAAAAGAAGAAGATGCTAACGTTGTATGCTACACATGTGGAATAAGAGGGCATAAGGCAAGACCATGTTACAGAAAAGTGTGGTGTGGTTACTGCAAAAATAACACACGAAGAATCCCTGTGCAAGAAAAAAGGGGGACCAGATGGTGTCAGAAAAGTGACAGAGGAGGAAAACAGCGAACAAGACCAATGCTTCAAGGCAAAGCACACGAAGAGCGGGAGACCTCCAGACAACGGAGAGATGAGAGGCATCATGGTGGACGCTGGAGCAACATCCACATCGTGAACGATATTGAAAAGTTTGACAGCTTTGACGACTCATTCCTTTCAGGGACACATTCAGTGGAGTTAGCTGACGGGACCAGATGCAGCGGAATAGCACAACGCAGAGGAACAGCGATCGTGCATCTGCTAGACGACACTGGACGGCAGCACAGAGCACCGCTACGGGATGCACTGTGCATACCTTCATACCCACATGACATGTTCTCTGTGGCAAGAGCGGCAAATGGAGGAGCGACAATCGCCTTCAAGAAAGGAGAAAGCCACGGTTACCAAGGACAGTAGCAGTTTGACCTCCACGAGAGTGGACATTTGTATTACTTGCCAACTGTTACAGAAAATGTTGAAAAATGTAAAGGAAGCTAGACTCTAGATGTGAGCAAGGGCTTTTCATTGGATATGATAAAAACAGCCCAGCTTATCTGGTGTGTTACCCAGAAACAGAGGGTGCAAAAGCACAGGTTGGTGAAATTCACAACCAAAAGCGCAAAAGAAAAGGAAACACAAACATCTGAATCACACAAAGCATGTGGTCATGAGGATGCTCACTCCAGGGCCGTAGGCAATGATATAAATGTGGGAAATGTATCAAGTCATGGTATTCAGATGTGTGTGCCTGAGACTTTACTAGAAGAGACTGAACGTACACAGCCGAGTAAAGCCACAGAGACTGTAACCAAAAGGTATCCACAGAGAAACAAAAGGAGACCAACTCATCTACAGGATTTTGAGACTGAGGATGCAGAGGACAGAGCACACACATGCATGGACTTTTGCTACAGAGCAGTCTGTGATATCCCTCAAAGCTACAATGATGCCATCGTGTCAGCAAAGTCAAGGCAGTGGAAGAATGCCATGGACGAGGAGATGCGATCTCTGGAGGAGAACGAGACCTTCCACCTCACCCAGTTGCCAGCAGGTAAAAAGCAGTGGGTGGAAGATGGGTCTATGCACTCAAGAGTGACATTGATGGATCAGATAAATACAAGGCAAGATTTGTAGCAAAAGGCTACAGTCGAAAACCAGGAACAGACTACAAAGAGACATTGTCTCCCTCAGCTGATATGACAAGTGTAAGAGTACTCGTGCAGAAAGCAGCACAAGAGGGACTCGTTTTACACCAGATGGATGTTAAGACTATTTGCATGCACCCATTGATTGTGAAATCTATATGGAGCAACCAGAAGGCTATGAAGAAAAGTCAAGAACCGGGGAAAACCTAGTTTGTAAGTTGCAAAAGTCTCTCTATGGCCTTAAGCAATCAGGTAGAAACTGGAATGCTATGTTACACACATGTCTGAGTGAGAACAGTTTCATACAGAGTCCAGCTGATCATTGTGTGTATACAAGAGAGAAACATGATGAAAAGGTCATCATGATTGTATGGGTTGACGATCTGATCATAGCAGCAAGCAACACACATGTACTGGAAGGTGTACAGATTATGCTTTCTTAAAATTAAGGACCTGGGAACGTTGAAACATGTCCTGGGAATTGATTTTTACCAAACAGAAGGTGAAGTTAAAATGTCCCAAAAGAAATATATAGGCAAAATCCTAGAGAGGTTTGAAATGCAGGATTGCAAGGCCAGGGGGACCCCATGTGAGCCAACACGTGGACAAACAGAGGAACTGAGGAACTGACAGACCCAACTAAATACAGAGAGGCAGTGGGAAGTTTCATTTACTTGTCCACATGTACTAGACAAGATATAGGTTTTGTGGTCGCAATATGTCTCTTTGTTTGATTACGCAGCACTGCCATGCTGCTGGTTCATGACCCTGAATAAATGGATGAGAGAAGAACAATGACTGCGCATACTTTATTAGTTTAACAGTTTTAACATGCCAAAAAGCTGCTGTGTCGTTTGTTGCACCTCCAACATTAAAACAAATCCAAAGTTACATGTTGCTGTACTTCCTCTAACCCAGGGGTGCCCAACCAGTCGATCGCGGGGAGATTCCCAGTCGATTGCGAGATGTGTCTAAAAATAGAACAACAATATTCTGTTTTATCGTTAATGTCCTATAACATAATCTTCATGTGCCAGAATAATGCACTTGAACGCATCAAAGCTTTGTGATTGGCCGGCATGACCCCATGTGTCGGGGCGTGGCTGGTGGGCAGTGGGCAGTGCAGTGACAGCAACGCTCCTTCCTGCTGGGGACCGCCGGGTTATTCACGCCCGTCGCGGCTCAGCGACCCAGCTTTCTCCGACTGGCGGGTGAGTTCTTCGTTCGCCACGACGCCTACTGCGGCCCCCTATTCCGACGGCCCGTTCCATGGCCCGGCCCTCACCTGCAACCCCGCCCTCCTTGGCCTCTGTGGTGCTTCCTCTCAGACGCAGTAGCGTGGCGTGGGAAAAAAATTAGGGGAAGCCAATAATACGTCCTTTGTTTTGGGTCGGGGGTGTGGTGGTCAATGTAATAACGTAACCAGATGAGTTACCCGGTATCATTTTACACACATTTGTATCACACAGATGCAGGACTTACACACGCCTGTTATCTAACCGACAGGTCCGCACGCATTCTCCAGCCCAAACTCTAATAAGCATTCATTCACAAACTAAATCAGGAGACCTTTAACGTTTTACGTCCGATTCGCTTCTTTGTTCCTCGCTGTACACAGCTCCAGTTTGGGCATCGGCCTGTCATCAGATTGTATTTGTTGTTGCTGCTGTAGCGGAAGTTTAGTACAATTATTTTTGATTAAATACTCCATTACCCTCCATAATTGCACTTGCTTCAGTTGCTTGCTACTTTCTAACGGCGGTGAGAGTGGTGCAGTGGCGCTATCTATCTTCTATCGATTAGATTTATGATTCGAAAATTATAAAAGTAGGGTAGACATGTGGATATTATCCGGCTGAACAAAACTTGCATTTATCTAACAGGTTCGTTTTCCACTGACCTTATTTCCAGCTATTTTCCAAAATCCTATGGAGAAATCCCATTGCCTTTTTGTTGAGGGAAACATGAGGGAAACCGAGCGCAGCTTACTTCCGGGTTTTAGGACGCGTCACTGCAACACTAAGTTGATGTAATTTGATTGGATTGTGAGGGAAGCCAGCCGGTTTACCAGAGCCCTCTCGGCTCTCTTTCTTAGTAACCTCTCCCTTCTCAGTTGCCTCATTAGATCCTCCACGTGAGCCCGGTCACAACTGGCCCTTGGCAGTCTGGTCCCTGGAGCACCTGACCCTGGCAAACTGGCCTCTTCATAGCTGACCCCTGACTGACTGGCTCCTGGCACACTGATCTCTGGTAAGGTGGCCTCTTGATTGTCGGCCCCTGACATACTGGCCCCTGGCAGTCTGCTGACATCTGTCTCACTCTCTCTGTCTGTGATGTCCCTTTCATTCCCTTGGAACTCCACCTCAATATCTCCCTGAATCTCTGTAACAATAACAAGGCAATCTTGCTGTTATATGTGTATGCTGCCTTTACATGTGCACCTATTGTCATTTAAGGGTACACTACACTCCTATAGTGACATTCATCTAAGTTCGTCT
This sequence comes from Pseudochaenichthys georgianus, assembly GCF_902827115.2. Taxonomy (NCBI): domain Eukaryota; kingdom Metazoa; phylum Chordata; class Actinopteri; order Perciformes; family Channichthyidae; genus Pseudochaenichthys; species Pseudochaenichthys georgianus. The sequence goes on from NC_047523.1 coordinate 1,508,074, forward strand.
ATTGGCAAAGTTACAGTATGAAGAAATCTGTATTATCTACATGCGGTATATGAGTCTTCAGAGAATCCCTGAACCCTGGTAGTTTTGAAGCTGTATAATCTGAAGGTTGCATTAGGAGTGTAGTCTATCCTTGAATTATTTAACATGGGAAACATTGTTAGCTTCATATATCATACCAATGTTTGATGTGCCATAATAGGTGTGGTCATTATTCCTGATATTAACAGCTGGAGGCATACTCCTTGACTGTTGTTGTCTGTTGACCATTGCCATCCATCTCTTCCTTCGCTCTACGTCCTTAGGGAAGCCATACATCCGGAACCCCTTCTCGGATCGATTAGAGCATCCAAATGCTGCACATCCAACCATGGTATGACAACGATCTATTAAAATGCAATATAAACCAAAGTGCCATAATATTTGTTGTGCAAACATTTTAACATGAATATTTATATATTAATATATGTCCTCTGTTCAGTCTGCTCCCAACTGTATTCTCTCCCCTTATTGCCCACTGTCCCTATTCTTGCTCTGCTTCTTAGGGCCCAGGAAACAGATGAAGAGGATGACCTTTTAACAAAGGAACCTTTTAGTTTTTTTCAAAATGGAGGCTCCTGGATGCCCTAGACTAGAGTTCTGTATTGCTTTTTAGTAAGTAGTATTGCTTTTTTGTAAATAGCTGCTTACCCTAACCCTTTTTTGTAAATAGTATTGCTTTTTTATAAATAGTTATTTTTTTGTAAATAGTTGTTTGTAAATATTTGTAAATGTTTTATTGTTGACAAACCTGCTCTGTTGAACCATGGTTCATTGTTACTTTGTAATTCTACTCCACTACAATTCAGAGGTTAACCTGGTATTTTTACTCCACTACAGTTATTTTAGTTACTTTGCAGATTCTGATTAATGATGTGAAATATAAACAACCCTTAAATCAGACTTTAGTTACACCTGAGTCAAATTCAGGGAAGGTGATTGTCAAGTGCCAACAATCAGGAGAGATATTTGATAGTTGGTGCTTGAGAAGACTAAACATGTATCTGCAGATCTCTATATATAATATATATAGTATATTCATTACTCGTTATTCTCTACTAATAGTTAATTAAAGACTATATATTATGGCTATTTTGCACATCCCTTTCAAGATTTCAAGATTTCCAAAGGTTATTGACATATCATACACAACTACGGTGTAGTTATGCAATGATGAAAAACTTGGGTCACAGGTTCCTCAACAGTGCATTACAAGACATCTATCAATATGTGTGTACCTCCACCATTAAACTGTCATATTCTGCACATTTCTTATTCTATCTACATACATAAGAGTATAATTAATGTGTATAATATCAGTTAAAATAAGTGCTTCAACATAGTTAACATTGCAGGAAAGCAATATATTAGACGTTAAGTACTTTGTCAGGCTTAATATTTATCTGTAGATAGATACCCCCAAAGCTTTTTTCTTATTTGAAAGAAGACCTTAACCTAAAGTATTCTTTAATGTATTAATAAAGGTTCATTCGTTTTTCTGTTTTGCACATCCTCATATTAATATCTTTGTACATCCTGCACTAAACTGTTTTATTGTAGAGATCACTTACAGTATCATCTTGATTTTTTATATTCTATATTTCTATCACAGCCCTTCTACTTTCCCCCTATGAAAGTATGTACTCTTAATATTTTTTTCAACAAATAATTATTCAACAAAAATAACATTCAACAAAAATAATTCAATAACATGCTTTAACCACTAGGCGGTGCACACAAGGTACACACAGCATAATAATAATAACTTTTTATTATCAGTGTAGGACACTTATGTATGTATAACATCTGAATATGTGTGGTTTTATTCATGTTTTTACATAATTTTACAGGATATTGCTATACTATTTCTCATGTTTTACTTCTACACATTAATATCTGATTTGTAAAACATCACAGACAGAAAGGTATATCCGTCATTTAATGGTAAGCTATTGACATTGTGATTCCATAGATGTGTCTCCCATCACCCAAATCCCCTGACTATTCTCTCAACTCAGTATTTACATTCTTATATTCAAATAAAATCAGTTATATCTTTAAAAACGAGTCCCTTTCTATCAGCTGTGCACCGTTATGGTGTAAATATAACCTATCTACCAATTGGATCAAATATCAAAGTCAGCCGAATTAGTGTTGATACTGCAAGGAGACGTATTGTGTGAAGAGAAATGCAAGATGTTGTTTAATTGCTGATATATTTATGATCCGTATTCAGTTTCGGCAGTTCTTCAAGTTTGTCCAGAAGTCTTCTCATCAGGGCTCTATAAATAAAGAACTACGGAAGATGTGTAATATTTAATGCAGCCAAACCGTTTATTACAATGCTGTTATGTGATGACTTTCAAATAAAAAAAGCAAGAAAACTCGGAATAAAGTATTATTTAATTTTTTTAAATATTTTCGGATTTCACATCGCATAAACACGGGCTTCCCAATGTGCATTGCGGCTAAAACATCCAATCAGCGAGCTGAGGATCTTTCCTACGTATGTTTCCGGCATTGTTCCTGTAATGAGAGTTCACATGTATGCTACATATGTGAGGGAAATATTTTGTTTAAGTGTTTGTACCAAAAAGCATTTTGTGTTTCACATAGGTCTGCCATAACTTAGAGCAGGGGTTTAAAGGTTTAAAGGTTAAAGGGTTAAAGGTTCCGCTTTCCTGTTGGGGGACTGTGACTAACTGCCAGAGGACTTTAACAGACTGTCTTTGTCTCTGAATCCATGTGTTTGTAATTATCGATCAGAAGACGCGCGAAATAGAGGCCCCTCCCGGATTCTCCGGTAGATCGTCTGTGTTTTCTGTGTAATGCTTCAGTGAGTTGGAGGGTTTTCTCATAACATGTTGTGTAAACGCTTTGAGCTCACTCACGGCCGTTAGCTCTCATTAAACTCAGTGTTTGATATAAAGCGGACTCCAGCCTCCATTCCTTCCATCTACATTGCTGAAAAGAAAATCTCTCTCACAGATTGGCGTCACGAACAGGCACCTTCAGATCTTTGAAACATTGGTGAGTACATTTCTATTTTGAGATTGACTCGCCAGCGTTTGAGATCAACGGTGTATTAAAATTACCTGAGAGAACTGAGCTGCTGCATTTTTTTGGGTTTCTCTACTCATTTACATCTGGAGGCTAATCTATAACCTCAGGAATCGGTGTCAAGGGGACATTGTCCTGGCCGATTTCCCCGTGTTTGTTGCTGGGACAGGTGTCTACGAGCAAACACGGCTTATGTGAAAACTATGAGAATATTTGGGGCTAATGATAACCTAGGAATATCGAATTTCATCGATCTCCTCTGTGTGTGCTTCTTGGAATTAACTCACCAGGCAATTACACACAACAAATATTCAGAGAAACTTTTGAGAGATGCACCAGCAAAGTGGATTTTCTGAATTAGAAGCAATGTCGCAAGATTTGTATTTAAACAAATCGCCGAATTTAGGAGTTTTCAGAGGATAAATAGCATTTCTGCTGAGGTGCCGATTCTCCGCCCCCTGGGGAGAGCTGCACGTAGAAAAAAGGAGCATACAGCATTATCCGCGATTATTGACGCTTTTGAACTAAAGAAAGTGCTCAATGTGTGGTTTGAGAATGTTGTATGAATTGCTGAATTTGGCTGTGTTTGCTGATACACGAGAATTATGAGTATTGAGGGCTCTCATAATTAATGGCCCCTCTGAAAGTCTCCCTAATTCGGATTAAAATAGGCTGGAAGAGTTTTTGTCAGGCTGAGTTGTTGAGAGTTTTTATGTTTGTTTGTCTAATTGCAGTGTTTGTTTTATTGTGCTAACCGTTAAACATGGGTAATACTGTCTCCGCAAACGGGTCCGTTGGTAAGCGGGACAATATTTCACGCACCAAGACACTTACAAAGAATCCTATTACAGACAGCCACTACACGCACATGTTTTCCCCTAATATGCCGTCAGGAATTGTCGGAAGAAGCTTGGATTGGACTAAAGTTATGCCGTTCACATCGTTACTTTGTGAGCACTCGCAACAGAATAGTCAAAAAGGACAGATTCTGTTTGATTGGCCGTTAACGGGCACTTTTGACATGATGGTACTGTGGCAAGCGTTCAAATTAATTGAACAGGAGGCGAATTGCTCCTGGGATGCAACGTACATGAAGGACTGCGTTAAAGCTTGGATGACTATTGCAGAAAGAAGAGGTTATGATGAGCGGAAAAATGAAAAGTCAGTTGGCACCGAGCGAGGCTCCATTGAACTCAAAGCTTTGATTGAACGAGTTTCTAAATGCGCAGCTACTTGTCATTTGATTAGCCTAGAGGCTGCTTTTGATGTTAAATCAGAAAACATGTCCAGAATTAAACAAAGACACGGAAAAGACGTCACAGCCATTGCGAAATCAGTCATGTACGATTGGCTGAAAAGACAAGGCAAATCTCCCAGTACAGCTCAATTAATTTCCATTTTAACGGACACGGGGCTGCTGGAGGGGAAGCAGGCTGTGTCTCTCTGCACACAAATGATTCCCGCGATAGGACTCTCAAATTCCGGGGCAAGAAACTCCGAGGACGATTTATTAATGTCAGCTGCAGCTATCATGAATAAAAATCGTTTGACATATCAGGAAGGACAGTATAGAGAAAGGGAGCAGCAGGAACACAGTGCAGCGGACAGTGAAGAGGAAA